>NW_027464594.1:8655000-8910000 GCF_043290135.1 Rhipicephalus microplus
ACCTGTGGAACATGCTACATTTGTTAAATTTTAAAGAAAAATCTCACCTGTTCAACGTGTGCGCATACATTATTATTATGGTCTTCCGAAGAAAAAGAAGGCTCAACATATTTGCAAACATTATTTCAGTTAACACTGTTATTACAAACAGTCAGAAAAGCATATCGGCAAGCACTATGTACACGAAGGAGTTGATGATTGTGACCCAAACAAGCGATTCAGACATGCCTTTACAGTGGTAATCTATAATGGCAACATCTTGTTACAAAACAGTACATGTGCAATCAAAGAGTAGTCTTAAAAAAATAATGGTACTTACTACTCCGTACGACTGGGAAAAAAACTAGTCAGTGCATTCGTGCATTCAAGTAATAACAGTGAAGTCTGAAAAAGTGACAAGCCTAAATATCCAGGCGTTTCACTACCAATTAAAATCCCGTGGTCGGAGAATATTTCGATATTTGTGTGGCCAGTCTTCAAAGAAAGTTGTTTTTTAAAAAAAAACTTGAAAATGCACCATGTAGAACAATGCACAAAAGCATTCTGACAGTTTATTCCTTCACATGGTTGTGCATTGGAATTCTTCACCATTATATACTAAGCCGTGATGTTTTTGTTGATGAAGTGCATAGGTCGGCAAAACTTGTGGAGCTCACTCACTCCCTCATGCAATACGTTTTGAGCTTTGGACTCACACTCATGACAATTTTCTTCAAACGGACTCTCTCGGACTCAGATTCATGAAAATATTACTCACACGGACTCATTCAAACTCGCGGCTTCATTCGGGTCTGTGTGAGTGGACTCACGAGTCTGTTAGCCTAAAATTAGCTTTTTCGACAATGGTGTCAGTGATCTTTCTTCAACACCAATATCTCGTGTAATCGGTGCTCTTCTTGGTGCTGTTTGACATGGTATAGTAAAATAATTTTTCTTGAAATAGATGACAGCATAAAATATACTTATTACAAACTTCCTTTGTAAAGTTAGTGGGCGGAGGTCAAGGCACCCCCTATGTAATTCGCACTTCTGACAACAAAAAATTATTCAAATGATGTATGGAAAACACTGCTTTGGTATGTCTGCGAGTAAATGCGAGTATAAACGGGAATCCTGGTATGGCTGACAGTAATGAAGATGACTAGATAGGATCTTCGGTCAGCAAAAGAAAGTGGAACTCACTCAGACCCGCTCAAGAAATATATATTGTTCTTTGGACTGACTCGTACTCAGACTCGCCAAAATTTTGTCCATGCGAACTCTTGGACACAGATTCATAAAAATATTACTCACCCGGACTCATTCAGACTCGTGGCTCAATCTGAGTCTGAGCGAGTCGACTCATGAGTCACTTCGCCGACCTATGATGAAGTGCAGCGCCATGTTCTGAACGATAGCATTCTTAGTTCTTTGCTGCTTGTCCTTACCTTGTTCATATGATGTGTGCTCTTATTTTTGCGTTCAGCTCTATTGTTGTTGGTATGTACAATTTGCATTGTACATGAAGCCCATCATGCTTGAGCTGAAATAATGGCTTCTGGTACCTCAAATAAATAAATTAACAAACAAGGTTTTCTATTACTACTGCTACATCCTACTGGAAGGTTACATTGTTAGAGTGAAAGAGCTTCTAACTGATGTGGATTAAGTGAGAAAAGAGCAATCCCACAAAATTCAAATCCTTGAATGGCGGTCTCCTATATGATTGATTCCACACATTACAGTGATCTCATGTGCATGTTTCTCAATGGACCCATTATTTGTCAGACGTAAAAGAAAGATGCTGACCAGATACAAAAAGAACTTTAACACAAAAGCACTTCAGTTCTCATACGATGCCCTGTTCACAAAGTCAATTTAGCTTGTCAGCAAGACCATTTATTTATAATTAGTTTTATAAGTACTGTAGAACTATTTGTTGAAGTGTAATTTTATAAAGATTCATGCAGCATGCTTAGTTCCTAAAGTTATGTTTCATGGTACAATCAGCAGAGTTCAATTACTATTACACATGCTGCAGTTAAGTGTGAGATATCACTTAAAAAGCATGGTGACCCAGCATCCTGATATCTTTCTTGGTTCTGTTTCTCAATCAAAGCACCAGTTAGTGTTTGAAAACCTGTAAAACTTAAATGCAAAGCCCATCGTTCCCACAAACTTCATGGAGAATAAATTAGATTTCGGGTGCGAAGGGCCATTTATTAAACTTGTATTAATTACTGCCCATGAACCAGAATCCTGACTATTCTCTATATAAAGAACATCAAGCACTTCACCGTACCTGAGGGCGACTGTAATAGCACAAATGCCATCAGAATAATTCTACTGCGTAATAAACAAGATGCATAAAGAAATTTAGACTGTGTGTGCTTCCGATGCTCTAAGTATCATGTATCATGTATCTAAGTATCCGATATCTAAGTATCTAAGCATCAGGGAAAGTCATATTCGTTAATGTGACATGGATTCTGGGAAAGTGTTAGGTGGCCTGTGGTAATAAGACTAGACACATCTAAGACTATCTACAGGAACAAAGATATCTTTTATGGTATTCTAAGAATATCTGCATGTATTTGTGCGTAAATTATATTAAACATGTTATACAAGTACTGCAGCTTACGCACAGGTATTTACTCCTAAAGTTGCATGCTTCGTAACTGCTCTGAAAGGTTGTTATGCTGCTCCAAAGTGAGATTTTGAATGTTCCAATGTGTTCCAGATGCTGTGTCTAAGTGTCTTCAGTCAACCACGTCACTGTGAGGATGGTCAGATACACAGTGGCGGTGTAGTGCTTGGGATGTTAGGTATTTGTAGAGCAAAATGCATGTCTACGAAAGAAGTTGCTTGTCATCTGCCTGAGTGCTCTAAACATTATGAGCACACTATGATGGGCTCTTAACGCTGAGTTTGCAATGTGCTTTACAGCTTGCATGCGAGCTCACTTCTTAAGGAAAATGTGGTGACCAAACAGCTCAGCAGTAACAATGGAAAAGATTCCATATAGGAGAGGCTTTTGCATTATGCATTGACATGCCAAGTCCTATTGAGAGGCTCATGCAAAGTAAGTGAGGATGGAAATTATGTCATATTGTAGTAAATAGAGGGACAGTGTATTTAGTTTTTGTCTTGTTTGTAATCATTATTTTTGTACAGTATGCCGCCGAGGTGCTGAAACAAATCTATGAAGAGGAGTGGTGTTTTTACTCCTTGGCTGCCGACAATCCACACTACCTCACTTCACTTGAACAGGTGCTGGCAAAAATGAAAAAAGTGCACAAGGAACCTCAAGTGATGGCTTCTTTTTTGCCCAGAAGGCTGCTTTTGCAAGCGCAAGGAGGCCTGGTCGACTGATAAAAGTTCAGTCAACTGGAATAGCTAAATGTCGGCCAGGTGTGGCCAGAGGCTCAGGCAGAGTGCGAGAAGGTCGACCCTCGAAACGTCCAGGTTGTAAAAAGACCAAGCGTCCACATGCCCTGCACTTAAGTGTGAAGAGTGATGTGGCACATGCAAAGTCACATGGAACCGGCCACTGAGCACCCAATGCAGGCAGCATTCATGTATGAATGAAAAAGTGATGATATGGCAACGAAATAGCACCACTTATGCATAGTACATAAAAGTTTCACTCTTGTTGTGCTGCAGCCATACCAAGACATGTTCACCAAGCAACAGTGTATTGCATTGTGAAAATATAACTGTCGTTTGACTTGTTTGTCATAGTATTGCAGGATGCTAAGCTGAATTTTAAGAGCAGTGGCGTTCGCTGAATTAACTAGCATTATTGACGGCCAGTGCGGCACATGCAAACTCTACTCTTGCTGTGTGCATTGTGAAAATTTAACTGTTGTTCAACTTGTATTTTTATAGTATTCAAAGGGCCAGTGAACAAACCCAAGCTCAAAAAATTTTAGTGAAGATAAATATTTGCGCTTTTCTTATGTGAACAGGCTGCCACAAGAATTTTGCGAATACGTGCTAAAGTAAAGAAATTGAAGGGGTTAGAACATCCGTTTCAGGTTACACAAGTTGACGCGGCCGCTCGCCACCCTTCTCTGTGAATGAGTAGCCCGTCGTTGAGACTTCTCTCAGTTCAGCCACGTGACATAATTGCCGTGATACGTTATCAATGCGTGACCAATGACCAAGCAGGGCTTCTCCTACATGAGCACGTGTCAGCAGCGTGGGCAGTAAACATGTAGTGAGGAGCACTTTTCCCCTTGCAGTATAATAGTGAGATGCCTCTTTACCTCTGAGGCTTTCCTTCTGGCAATACCACTTCTCCAAGAGCCTCAGGTACTAGAAAACAGGAAAGTGCAGCTAAAAAAAAATTAAAATACGGACTGCACAGCTAAAAATGCATCACTGCAGGGCCAGGGCACCGTTTCGTAGAGCAAAGAACCAATCAACGAGCTTATTGGTGCATACGATGGTGATTGACCAGACGAGAGAAACAGATGCAATATTGATTTTTAAAATATGGAGGGTCTACGCAGCGCACAGCACTAATATTCGGCGAATGTCATTATCACAGTTTACTGTACAAACTGGCGAGCTTGTTTGTTAAGTGTTAAAAAAGGAACCTGTTTACTGGCCCATTAAATATTCTGAGCTTCATTTTATGAATAGTAATGTTCACGAAAGTAACTATGCATCACCCAAAAAATAATAAGTAGCAGTGGCCAGGTCACGCTATTAAATGCTCATTTTTTAGGATGCTTCAAATATTCAAACTTCCCATGCAACATTATACAGTTCGGAAGTGCTAACTTAGCTGCGGTTTTCTCTCTGAACATGTTATAATACCCTCTCCCCACCCGCTATTTTCCATTTGACTAGCTTTAAAGGGGTGGTGCCACCATTTTTGCCACCGTATGTGTTCTTCGCTCCAAGTGTTATAGCTCTAGGAAGCATGATACGCACACCTAAAATCATTTATTCTCGCTAAATAAATTATTATCGCCTTTTCTATGTGGGCCAGTTTCGGTTTTAGGGCACAGAATTGGCCTGTGACATTGCAGTGTAGCTTGGCCATGTGACCACACAAGACTGTGAGGCTCTTTGGGCGTTTTATTGTCTGCACTTGCTGGCTTTCCAGTGCATACATGCTGCAAAAACACCTGCAAAACAAATGTGTAGCAGCCGCAATGCTTTGCCGGTATGTCGGTGTTAGAGGTCTTCTGTCACTCTCCTCACTACAATAGGGGGATCATCAGGGCGAACAGTGGAAGCGCCTCAGACTGGCTGGCCGAGATTTCAATGGGAGGCCCTATTTTTTTCAAAGGCGCTGTGTCATCCTTGGCGTGTTATTTTTAATCGGGTTAGTGGTGACGTCATCTCCTGGTGGTGGCGCATGTCTCTGTTGATGATCGCCGTCTGAAAAACAAAAAAAACTATAAAGCAGAGGTGTGCAGTCCGTGCTTCGTTTCAAGTCAGGTGGTAGTGATGCATATATACAACTAAGAAGTTTTTACTTTCTAGAACCGTTAAACCACTGCTTTATTTTCTCTTTCCTCGCTTCTATAGACCGCTCCTACCGCGCATCATTAAGGACATTGCCAACCCAGAAAGTTCTCTGTGTCTTTCTTCTCTCTTTTTTTTTTTCCGTCTGCTTATTCAACCGTATCACCTCCCCCCTTTTTTGTGTGTTTCTTTCCTCATTTCTCATTTCCTTTGCATTCTCAATTTCCCTTTTTGTCAGCCAATATGCCGCCAATATCTTGAATCAATTCCGTTGAGCAGGCCACCTACGGGAATAATGAAAGCATATTTTTTCCCATCTGGTATCGCTTACCTTCAACATCTTGGCCTTTAAAAGCACGCCGCCTGCTTCTCTACTGTCATGCTCTTCAGACCCCATCTGGTATCGCTTACCTTCAACATCTTGGCGTTCAAAAAGCATGCCGCCTGCTTCTCTACTGTTTGTAACTGCTTTCTTGTTGTGCGTCCCATTCATATGTGTTTGGGAACAGGCATACCCCGCTATCGCTATCGTGGGCAACCCTTTGTGTTAGCCAGATGCGCCGACCGTCTGCCAGCTCCAAAGCTTTACGCTCTTTTGTTTGACGTGTCTAAAGCGGCCACCACATTTCCAGCACACCGCTCTGACTTTGCGTTTTTTTTCCTTTCCTTTTTTCCCCACTTTCCGAGAACATTTTTGAATGACTACGACCTGACTTGAAGTGAAGCAAGAACTGCACTCTTCTGCTTTATAATTTTTTTTGCCTTTCAGACTGTGATTATCAACAGGGACACGCGCCACCACAAGAAGGTGAAGTCACCACTAACCCCTTTAAAACTAACATGCCAAGGATGACACGCCGCCTTTGAAAAATAGGTCATCCGATCGAAACGCAGGCCAGCCACTCTGAGGCACTTCCACTGTTCACCCTGATTATCCCACTACATTGTTACCATATGTTGGCTCCCATCTAGATTTTAGATTTCTTCACTAAAATAGGCATCCGCACGGGATGAAGGTATGGGGGAGGCCATCACCAAAGTTACGTACTAGGGGTGTTGTGCAAACACAGCCCCACACATTGACATGATAAGAAGAGGGTGCCGTAGCTTGGGAAGGGGACAAAAAGTCAGCGATGAACCCTTATTTCCCCTGAAGGGGAAACCTGCGCACGCCTACGCTGACTACAGATCTAGTGTGATGTCCCTGCAACTTTCGTTGGCCTTCCTAGAGAACAGCTCTGAACGCGCTTGCAATGGGCTTCGGTCGGGAGAATAAGCGTTTAGGTACACTTTGGAGATGAATTAAAATATATTCTAAACGTTTGCTATTTCCGACCGTTCATGTGGAGTGTGCTAGCCTGCCGAGGAAAACCCACAAAAGGCTTGTTTTAGCCGCGAAATTTGATGGCACTACACCTTTAACCCTTTGGGCCCTGGTGTCCTCAAACGAGGACAAGTCCTAAAAAGGTGTTTCTGACGCTTTTAACAAGACAAACGAAACTGAAACCGAAATTGTATCGCTCGCAAAACATCTCCAGTGGCATTGACATCAGTTCTCGCGCCCTCACGTTCGTCAGAGCAGCAGTATGGTGGCTAGAAGGGGGAGGTGGCGTCAGCGCTCGCGTATTCGCCGAGAAACCGTGATCGTTTCAAGCCGCTGCCGCGCTGCCACGGTGGCGCTGCTGCCAGCTTGTCGATGTGATCGCGTCGCGGTCGCGGTCTCTCTCTCTCGTGTATCGCGGTCGTAGAAGTGTACGGAGTTTCTCGTTGCGTCGGTAGAGTGGCCCTTTTTCTTCGTGGCTGCGGTTATTTTGCCGCGTTTTTTTTTCGAGCTGTGTTTCGGCGGTGACTTCTCAAATGTGAATTCCGAACTCTGCCGGAATGATGAGCTCTACCGTGAAGAAAGCGAGGCAGACTCACTGTTTTGCGCCTGGCTGTACGTCAGGCTACGTGTCGTTGAGGCAGCCGGGTTAGCATGTGTCTCTTTTTTCTGTGCCGAAGGATCCTGTGCGCTTTGAAGCGTGGCGACGAGTCGTCCCCCGTGCCGACAAATCTTTGGACGTGAGGTCCGCGCTGTGCGAACATCATTTCGACGAGCAGTACATTGACCGTTGCTTCACGCACGTGATAAAGGGAGAAATTGTGGAGATACCCCGAGAGCGACCACTCCTGAAAGCAGACGCGGTACCAACCGTATTCCCCAATGTCCCTGCGTACCTCTTCAAAAAAGCACCGAAGAAGAGGACATCGAGAACGTCAACCTGTGGCTTGCCTACAAAGATTCGGCGCGAAGAACCGAGCGTGTGTGCGCCTGCTTGTGATGAAGCAACTGCCTCGCTCGGCGCAGGAAGCGACTGCAACGAACTACCTGTTTCGATCTCGCCAGCAGTTCCTGACATGAGCAAGTGTGCACTTCCCAGCGCTTACTGGGCTAGACACCTAATTGCAGGATCCAAGGATGTCACGTCGTTTAGCGTGTGCGCGCTTGAAGGTGAGAACATATGGTTTGAGAAGTATGTGCTCATGGTAACAAATGAGAGTACAATTCAAGCTACTGTTTTTGTGCAAGCCACGAAGGTGAAAACTGTTCACGTAACTGATGTTGAAATGGCGGAAGAGCTACTTCGCAACGTGGACTCTATGATCCCATGTTCACGATTTGGAAGAACTGGAGAATTCGAGGCAAACACTTTTACCCACTGCTTTAGTGTAAGAGAGCTCAAAAGTGACAGCATCATGGATTTGGTTTCATTCCTGCAGTTAACAAAGCTCACCCTTGTTGGCTGCCCTGACCACAGCATGGCCCTGACAAACATGATTATCAAGTTTTATGTGCTGACTAGGCTCCACTTTCATGTCAAGTCCCAGAACTGCAAGCGGAGTGCGAAGAAAGAAAAAATGAAGATGTTGAAACTAAGGCGGCTGCTCTAAGTTGCTTATTGCATTGTGAATTTGAGATGAAACATTTTATATTTTTAATTTAGTGTAAAGTTGCACAATTATCTGGTGTTCCTTAGTGCTAGGCAACTCACTGTGGGTGCGAAATGTTTTTAATGTGCATTTACTGTCGGTGTGCAAATGTTTTGATACTATTTTTAATTTGACAGAAGCATATGTAAACGTGATATCTTTCTACTTAACTGAATGACCATGATTTGTCATGACCATGATTACTGAATAACCATGGGAATATTTGTGCAATAAATATTTCCTGTACTTTCCTTTGCTTGTTCAGAATCCGAGTCGCATTTTTTAGGAGTGCAACCGCACGCAATCCATGAATAAAAGGTTTTATTAGCGCTGAGCTTGTGCGCAGCAGAAGTATTGGACTAGCAAAAAATACTTGGGTGGTAAAATTGTTTCCGTGAACCATCGTCACGCCCAATTATAATTGATTTAACGCGTTTAGATGAGCTGCACATTTGTATGAGGACGAACAGTGGAAAACAATCAAACTTGACAGTGCGACATTGCGCAATATCGTTTTTCACTGTCCCTGTCCTCATCCAAATGTGCAGCACACGTTAATACTAAATTCTAGACCACACCAACGAGCCCCTAAAGCTTATTCACGTTGCTTGCAAAAAAATTAATCGGACGCCCGCGCGCATCGCGCACGGCTACCCGATGGCCCGCTGCGCGCAGCGAGCATCGCATTACGGTCAGCAGCGCCACCTACGCCCGGCTTGAAACGGAGGAGCGACCTCCGCCTCTCGTTGGTGTCACCTCCCTCTTCTAGCCACCATAGCAGCAGCGAGAAACAACAAAGATGGAAGACGACGAACAAGGCGCTGGGCCAAGTAAGTGCGGATTTTTGTATTTTTTTTTACCCGTAAACCACTATTGCTGTCACGATAAGAATTTAGCACAAAGTTTTTAACTCTATATAGAAGATGTAATAACCCAAAACATTCACGGCAAATGCGTATTTCAGTGATCGTGTGCATAAGAGCATTTGTCTTCATTTGAGTACACGAGGGCTCGTTGGTTGCCACGTTTCGCAGGTGATGGTGTGGCGTCTCGTGACCGTACACAGCTGCTTTTGCTTATTTTTCAGGTGCCGGAATGAAACCTCAATTCTTCTACTCAGCAACGAGAGCCCGTAGGGCCCGATTCGTGCCGCTCGAAGACGCGGATGAAATGTTCGCTCAGTTGGACAATGGCAACCTATCGGATGTCGGCGATACTGAAGATGAGGAAGACGATGACTTCGTTTTTGAAGAGACTGGGAGCAATGACGGCGTCCTTGAAACGCAAGAAGCGTCAGATGAGTCGGACGAGTCAGACGAGGAAGAGGCATGTCAAGAAACATCGTGGTGCCAAAAAGCTTTTCAGAAGCGGTCAGCCGATTCCAGGGGAGTTTGCGTTGAAAATAAACCTCTTCAAGGTGAGCTGCCAACGCCATACGAATATTTCTCACGTTACGTGCCCAAGAGCGTTTTTGTTGAACTGGCTGACAAAACGAACATGTATTCCATATTCAAAGAAGGCAAATCGGTCCTAATAAATGAAGAAGAAATAAGGAAACTTATGTCTCTGCATTTGCTGATGGGCGTTGTCAAATACCCCCGTCTGCGTTTATACTGGAAGCTTGTTCTGAAAACAGAAATGTTCGCGATGGCGGATATGTCAAGGAACCGCTTTGAAAAACTGCGCAACTGCCTCCACATTGTCGACGTGACCAAAGAGAATAATTCCAGTGACCGCCTTTGGAAAGTGAGACCGCTGCTGACTCACATATGGCTTGGATGCCTCAGCTGCACTATCTTCGTGAGCGGGTCACCAGTGTTCGACGGATGGCCAAGGGAAAGGTTCATGTTCCTGAAGACCTCCAGCTTCCTGATGACGTCATTCAAGTCCTAGAGTTGGGGCCGAAGTTCGGACTTCAAAGTGAGAGGACAAAACCTGAACTCCTGACTGTCGTTCGTCAGGTGGCACGTTGTGCGCCTGAAGGTGAGGAGGAAAGGATTACCTCTGAAGGAGTAGACGCCATTTCGCGTTGTAAACCTGTGCGTTCTCACATTCCTGTTAAGCGTGTTTTATCATACCTGGACAATAATTCGCTGTGTGTTTTGCAGGGAGATAAGAAAGGTGGCTTCGCGGTTTTTTCGCGTTCATGCTTCTTTGAAGAAGCCAATGATGCTATTTCTAGGGTGTTCCATATAAAAGATGGCGTATCGTTGAACAAAGTAAAAGCAAAGCCTATCCAATTGTGCAAAAACATGAACGTAGTTGGAACTCTAAAAAGTATTCAAAGAAGTAAGAATAATAGCCTCGATGTATTTTTTAATGCAAAAACTCACAAAGTAAACACTCCTTTTCGAGTAATAGTCTCAGAAATTGGTACTTGGCAGAAAGAACTCGCTGCGTTTTTGTTAGACAAACTCAATCTTCTCCAAGTCCAAGATCCGTTTTTAGTCAAGAGTTCTGATAGTATTTTAAGGTTCACGGAAGCTCATGAAAATGAAGGGCTAAGAGCCTTCTCAATTGACGTGACATACCTGTACTATTCCCTCCCCCATCCACAAATGCTAAAATGTGGTGGAAGTAGCATTGATGAATTTGGTGCTGTTAAGTTTTCGTCTGAGACAGGTATATCTGCTGATAATTTTCTTACCCTGTTGGAATTTTATCTTACTTCGACGTTCATTAAATGGAACAATGATATTCTTTTGCAAAAGCAGAGTATATGTATCGGCTCTTGCATCGCGCCTGTCTTGAGCAATCTGTTTCTGGCAGAACTTGATAGAATTGTGGCATATCGTCTCACAGATAAGACGGCCAAGAAAGTGTTCCGATATGTAGATGATTTTATTATTTTCATTGACAGCTCGGGGGAAAATTTCCAAAGTGAGAGTACTAGTGTGTTGAATGTGTTTCGTGAAGGTCTTAAGCCCCTTGAAGTGACAGTAGAATGGCCTAGCGACGGGTGAATAAGGTTTTTAGATTTAGGTATTCAGTGTTCTGACAACCTGCTATGCTGGTGCTATAATCCGCGTGCTCAGAAAGCTTTACTCCCATTTCATTCCGGTCATTCCAAACTAACCAAGAGAGCCATCGCGACAACTTGCCTCAAAAACGCATTGAACAAGTCATGTGCGCACCTTATGAAGCAGAGTTTCCATAATCAAATCACACGTTTGCAAGGATCGGGCTATCCGGATCATGTTTTAGTTTCAGTTGCGGAAAAAGAGTTAAAAAGGATTCGAGCAAGGTCAAGCCAATCTAATGTTCATGTCGATTCACCGGGAAAATCAAGACGCACGGCCGTAATTCCGTATGTTCACCAGCTGTCACATAATCTTAAGAAAGTAGCACTTCGGGACAATATTAGGGTGCTATTTTCAGTGCGTGATAAACTTGGGAAATTGTGTGTGCTGATGAATCCGTCACGTGGGGAAAGGGTGTTGTGCACAAAAAGGCATACACACAAGTTTGTGGAGTGCATTTCGTTCGTCATTTATCTTATTCTGTTCACATTTGGAAAAAAATATGTCGGCCAAACCAGTAGGTGTGAATGAGCGATTGAGAGAACACAATCACAAGGAGAATAAACTGCCGCCAGAAGGTTTTCTCGCTCTTCACATTCACGCGTGTGGCTGCCGGCCTTTGTTCCAGAATACAATCATTGTTGGTCGGCATAAGGATGAGATGACTTGGTTGATCATAGAAGCCGAACTTATTGATGCTCTTGGAGATGTATGTATTAGCAAGATTTATATTACCTTGTCACCCAAGGAACTGGCGTTCCTGCGTATGCAGTGATACGTGATTTTATCTGTGAGGTTTTTCGGTGTCCTATTTATCGTTTGTTCTTGTAGGTAGATGGCATGGTCGTGCATGTATCTGAATTACACGTGCTTATCTGCGTGGTCACGTGACCATTACTGCTTAAAAGCAGCTTGGAGGTCGAAAATAAACATGTTGTTGATAGTAGCGCTCTGTCTTCTCAGTCTGTTCTTTCCTGTGTTCGTTTTTTCGCCTCACGCTACATAAATTTCTTTCAAATGTTTCACCAACAAGCCCACATCGCCACTCTTGTCGACTACATTTCTCGTACAACGGGCCACTTTTTATTTGTTCCTCAAGACCCAAGCTGTATTGTAGGCTTCATTGTCAACGCGACGTGCAGGGCGCGTACACTCAGTTTCTGCATCCGCACAGGTATTATTCCGGATAAAGCTCTCGCGCTTTGCGGGGGCTTTTCGCCTTCCTTTGGCCATACAAGGAGGATTCTCAAGATTTTACGCGCTGAATTGTATCGCCACGTTCGCTTGCACAGGATTTGTCTTCGTGCATATCTTCATACTTCCTTTGATTCATCTGTCGCTGGATCTCTGCTGAAAAGGTACCTGCAATTGGCTGGGCAAGCTACCGAAGCTCTTTGGATGCCTCAGCTGCACTATCTTCGCGAGCGGGTCACCAGTGTTTGACGGATGGCCAAGGGAAAGGTTCACGTTCCTGAAGACCTCCAGCTTCCTGATGACGTCATTCAAGTCCTAGAGTTGGGGCCGAAGTTCGGACTTCAAAGTGAGAGGACAAATCCTGAACTCCTGACTGTCGTTCGTCAGGTGGCACATTGTGCAACTGAAGGTGAGGAGGAAAGGATTACCTCTGAAGGAGTAGACGCCATTTCGCGTTGTAAACCTGTGTGTTCTCACATTCTTGTTAAGCGTGTTTTATCGTACCTGGACAATAATTCACTGTGTGTTTTGCAGGGAGATAAGGAAGGTGGCTTCGCGGTTTTTTCGCGTTCATGCTACTTTGAAAAAGCCAATGATGCTATTTCTAGGGTGTTCCATGTAAAAGATGGCGTATCGTTGAACAAAGTAATAGCAAAGGCTATCCAACTGTGCAAAAACATGAACGTAGTTGGAACTCTAAAAAGTATTAAAAAAAGTAAAAAGAATAGCCTCGATGTATTTTTTAATACAAAAACTCACAAAGTAAACACTCCTTTTCGAGTAAAAGTCTCAGAAATTAGTACTTAGCAGAAAGAAGTCGCTGCGTTTTTGTTAGACAAACTCAATCTTCTCCAAGTCCAAGATCCGTTTTTAGTCAAGAGTTCTGATAGTATTTTAAGGTTCATGGAAGCTCATGAAAATGAAGGGCTAAGAGCCTTCTCAATTGACGTGACATACCTGTACTATTCCCTTCCCCATCCACAAATGCTAAAATGTGTTTGAAGTAGCATTGATGAATTTGGTGCTGTTTTCGTCTGAGACAGGTATATCCGCTGATAATTTTCTTACCCTGTTGGAATTTTATCTTACTTCGACGTTCATTAAATGGAACAATGATATTCTTTTGCAAAAGCAGGGTATATATATCGGCTCTTGTATCGCGCCTGTCTTGAGCAATCTGTTTCTGGCAGAACTTGATAGAATCTTCTCTTTCTTTCATGAATATTCAACCCCAGCAAACATAGAAATTTATCTGGAAAATCTGGCAGAGCTCAATTCGGTTCGTCTACAACCAGACATTGGAGAATATTATTCCACGACTAACAAACGTATTCGTCACAAGTGAAGAGTTGCAGACTATGGGTTTCTCACCTCCATCACCGTGTTCTCCACAGTCTATAGGAGCGGCATTATGCGACATTATCAGGGCAGAACTGACATCCTTGAACTTCCCTGCGCACATCCAGTCACCCTGTATTGGCCCATATAACCTATGCGCAAGTCCCTGTCACGCGTCCCAGAAAAGTAAACACGGCGTTGCCGCTACCATCGTACGCGTCGGTCGCTGCCGCTCCTCCGCTCAACTTAAATTTGGTGCCGCCTATCCCTTCATCTGCACGCCTGACCCCACTCTCTTCAGGTACTCCGAATGCTTTCTACCGTTCCCCCCGACGCTCATATTGCTCAGCACACTATTACTGCAGGTATCGCGGCCACATTTCTCATTTCTGCCGCAAGCGCCAACAAGACGAGCGTCGCAGTTAGGACATGCGAGAACGAGATGCTTCATCCTATCAAGGTCAACGCCATTTATCGCCTTCACTTCTGTCTCCATCTCCACCCGCATCGAGTGCACCACAGAAGAGCCAGAATTCCAGACGCTGCTAACCTTCAACCTTTTGCCGCTCCTGCTCCCCACTTTGGCCTGCCTCATTTGCCACTGCCAGTCATTTGGAAAAACTAAGTGATGCTGTTTCTGGGGAAAAACTGCATTCCCAAATACGACTGATATTCCTCCATCAGGCCTGAGCAACACGATTTTTGTGGTAGTGAAAAGAGTGTACATCGATGCTCTGGTAGACCCAGGTGTAAGATTTTCTGTTATGCGTGTTGATTTAGGCCAACGTCTGAAGAAAGTGATGACCTCTTACGATGGACCCTTGTTGGTTGATGCTAAGGGGTACACCATTCGGCCTTCCGCTTTCTGTACAGCCAGAGCTATCTAGATTAGCAGAAGGCCTCCTCACTTCTCCTGACACGGCCTCTGACGTCACTCCACCTAGCCTTAGCAAAACCCGTCGAAATAGACCCCCTCATTTTTGCACCCAGCGTCACCTAGGTGACTTCTCAGAAATCTTGGTGCACCACTCCCGTCGCTCCTTCGGAAAGGCTCCTTTTTTTTGTCGATAGGTGGTACTACAATTTATATTTGTTTTGTGAGAGCAAATATTAGCGCAACACCAGCAGTTGTATGCTTGCTGCACACTTGCAAATACAGGGCTGCTCTGGCAAAGAAAGGGGGGCTGTTGCGTGCCAAATCGTCGAGGTGGGCACGACGGTGGGCCAAAGGTGTGTCTGTTTTCATTTCTTGCTGATCCCATACGAAAAGCGCAATGGCAGCATGCCGTGCGGCGACACGCCGGCGACGCGTCGACTCTTTAAGCCTTTCGCTACGGACCCATAGGCCATCGGACACGGAGTTCCGATGATTTCAAATCTCCCACAAAAATTGAAAACTCACGTTTTACGGACATGTAGCGCCATCTAGCCTAAGCTTGGGCAACCAGCTTTTCATTTTCACCTTTTTTGGTTTACATCTCGCCCGCCGAGCTGCGCCCGCGTGCGCACTTTGAACGGAATGGTGTTTCCTTTTACGTGGTAATGGCCGCCATTCCCCGTCGCCCGCTGCGACAGCTGATTGCTGTTGCAAGCACGTCAACCGCTTCTACCGACGATTTTTTCGATCTGAGTAGTGCAGACGACTCGCGTGACGATGTCGAAGTTTCAGAGTCGAGTTCCGACGATGATACTCCAGACCAGACGCCTCAAACTTCGACATGTACTACCAAGTAAGTATCGTTTTTGACTTCGCACTGCTTATGAAGAAAAAACGCACTTGATATTTGACGATAATGGTATCCTTCCCTTGCTTAGGGTCTCAACAATGTACGGCAAGGATGTTTTGCCAAATGCAGCACGTTGTATCAAGTTTTCACCCGCAAGACAGCCTGGCCCCCATCTTGCAGCAGCGCTACGAAGTGACAAGCGGCGCTTCTCAAGGGCGCTTGACTTTTTCCTTTTGTTTTTCACGATGGAAGTGCTCGAGACGTTATGTGATAACACTAACAAGTACGCCAGGATGCGCATTTTGGACCAGCAAACCTACGCTCGCCGGGACGGCTCCTGGGAAGAGGTAATGACACTGGAGATGCTGAGGTTCATCGGACTAATCATCTACATGGGGGTTGTTGATATACCACGGCTCCAAATGTACTGGCGGACGACGGGGATATTTTCAAGCCTTCTCCCACCAAATATTATGAAACGGGACAGATTCTTTGCACTATTAGCCTTCCTGAGCGTAGGGGACCCGGAAGATCTTGCGGCTGCAGCATCTGATGGAAAAACTTGGAGGGTGTCATGGCTCCTGCGACACATAAATCTGCAGTCACAAAATTTGTTTAAACCACAGCGCAACCTTGCCGTGGATGAACGAATGGTGAAATCAAAAGCGAGGTCAGGAATCGGGCAGTGAATTCGGGACAAAGTGACGAAATTTGGATATAAGCTGTGGGTGCTGGCGGATTCGAATACCGGCTATACTATAAATTTTTTTGTGTACACTAGAAAACGCGAGGTACCCGGACCCCATGGATTAGCGTTTGACGTTGTGACCCGGCTTTGCACAGAGTATCTTTATCAGGGATATAAAATTTTTATGGATAACTTTTATACGTCGGCAAAATTATTCGAACACCTCCTTGAGCACAAGACGCTTGCCTGTGGGACCACTCGCAAAGATCGTCGGGGCTTCCCAAAAGAATTGAAGGATGCTATGTGGGAAAGAAGGGCGCAGCGTGGGGACGTTCGCTGGATTCGCGAAAGCAACATCCTTTTCATACAATGGAAGGATCGACGTTCTGTGTTTCTGATGAGCATGATGCACACAGCAAATAAACATGTTGCTGCTAAAAGGAGAGAGAAAAGGGGAGGCCAGTGGGTTGTGAATAACATAAAGAAGCCCCTCCTTGTTCATGAGTATAACACCGGAATGCTCGGCGTGGACAAATCTGATCAAATAATTGCCACGTAGAACGTACTCAGAAAGTGTGTACGTTGGTGGAAAACATTGCTTTTTCATGCTGTGGACATTGCGTGTGTAAACAGCGTTATATTATTTAAGAAGCACCAAAAAGAGAATCCAAATGTCGAAGAACTATTCAGAAACAGGAACTTTGACCAATTGGCATTCAGTGAAGAATTGATTGAACAGATATTTCAATACGATGGAGTTTTTTAAGGACACACCCCTTTCTCACCCCCCTTCTCCCCTCTAGACCCTGTTCGGCACCAGCCGAAAAGAATGGAAAGAGAAGAAACTGCAAGCTCTGCTACGAAAAAACAAAACCACAAAACAGAACGAACGTATTCTGCTCGACCTATAAAATTTACTTTTGCTTCCTGCCTTCACGAGACTGTTTCGCCGAACGGCACAGTCGTCGGGGTCAGTAGGTTGGTGGGCCGAAAAAAATTGTTGACATGCTACACTGAATTTGTGTTTATCTAGAATGATAGCTAATAGAACTAGTAACAATTTGTATATTTCAGATTTCTCAAAATAATTTTTTCATTTTACATTCACTAACTTGTGAAGTGCTTGTATAACTTTTTGTACAATTTTTGTTATTTAACAATTAAATTTACCAATTCTATAAGTCTCATACCAAAGTGTTTTATATGTATAAAAGACGGAATCAATAAGCTACCACTTCATATATTACAATGCATTATGTTCCTTTTTTGTCAAGAGTAATAAATTTTTGTGCGAAAGTGCAAAAAAAAGTGCTGTTTTTCTGCCGTAGCGAAAGAGTTAAGATCCAAAGGTAAGCAGTGGCCTGTTGCTTTCCCAAAGTGAATGCCCCGTAATCCTGCACTGGACAGTTGTGTGCAAATGAAGACATTAATGCATTACCGTACACGCTATGTTAAATGTTCGCTGTTGCAACTTGTCTGGCTTGTGGTTTGTCTCGTGTTCACTTTCTCAGGCGTGGTTTGTGTGTTGAAATGTGCACCAAGAGCGAATGCAGTTTGCGTGCAAAGAAATAAATGAATGCGTGTGCGGCAATGTTTAACCGACTAACATGTATTCATTTTGTGGTGCTGGCAACACAATATCCATGCTACCAGGCCGATATTGCCAATATTGTGCCCGCATGCATGCGATAAGGTGTTCTTTGCCACACTCATTGTCTTTTGATGGTCATATGTGCAAGTCTGTGAAAGCCATTTCAATCCTGATCATCTGCACACAAATTCCAATAACACGGATGGCGACGGCCGAACAATAGAGGTGCCGATAAAGCGAACTCGGATTACATCTGACGCTGTTTCGACCATCTTCCCTGATTGTCCAAGCTATCTCTTTTTTACAAAGCAGTCACAAAAAGACCCAGATGTCAAGCGGAGACGCAGCGAAAACACACAACTCCAAGAAGCTGTCCAGCAATCAAGAGCAGCTTATGAGATGGACGAAGCAAACAACAAATTACAAAGCTTAAAATACATATCTTCGCGTGTCCACTGTTTCCACCACAATGGCTTCTGAACAAATGTTTACTGTGACAACTGCATCATATTTGCTCACCTTGAGCTTACAACGCAAGCACCAGAGCTCCTTGCATCAGTGACAGTGTCAGCTGGCTCATGTGTGTGCGTGTTTTGGAAACATGTACAGCTGGCATCGAATGAAGAGATTGATATACCAGGACAGGTTCTCGATTTTTGCCTCTTGGAAAATCTTCTGGATAGTGTGCTGAACTACTGCAAGAAATGAAGCCATCAAATGATGGACGAAGTGAGTGCAGTTTTCGAAATGGTCGTAGCTCTTTTCGATGATATTTGTGACGATGAACTAAGACAACTTGAAAGGGCGGCTTAAGCTAATGGGAAAGAAAAGTAATGCATGTAGATAACTTAGCTGACCTATTGGTTTTCTGTTCTCCGTTGCACACAATTTCACCCCATGCATATAACTTTCTCAGAAGTAGTAGGAAGATGCTGTTGCCACATAAAGCAACAATTAGGCGAGCTTGCGCTGCTCAAGATGTGAGTCCATCAAAAGAGCAAACTGACGAAGATTTCTTGAGGTTCATGAAGGGACGAGCTGTTTTTCTTAATCCTCATGAAGGGAATATGCTGCTCATGATGGACAAAATACATCTCCAGCAGTTTTTTAGTATAAAGGTGGTTGTTTTACAGGGGCTGCTACTAATTGTGCTGAGCCAGCTAATTGGCTTACGTGGTTATAGTTCAGTCATTGCTTTCATCATACAAAGACGTTGCTCACAAACTTCTGTGAGCAACGTCCAAGGATAAGTGCAGAAGAACTACATCATGTTCTGCGAAGAGTGATGATAAACTTAGAAGAGGCTGGCCTTCATGTAGTTGCTGTAATTACCGATAAAGATTCTATTAACAGGAAATTAATGTCACTGTTCAGCAGAAATAAGGAGCCTGGGATTGTATACCCTCATCCGGCACAACAAAAGCAGCCGTTGTTTCATATAACAGACACAGTTCATTTGCTGAAATACATCCGCAACAATTGGTTAAATCAAAAGACCTGCAACAATTGCTTGTATTAACCTCTTTTGAATGTAACAACAGGATGTGAAGATGCAAGGGGATTCATTTACATCTCTGAGAACGCTCTATGAGGCAGTGTTATTAAGGTTGCATATGGCCTCACTTACAGATCACTGTACCCCGCCAACTTGGAAAGGCAGAATGTACAATTAACTCTCAAAATTTTTGGCAGCTTTGTCTCATTAGCTTTGAGGCTTAAAGGAACTAAGCTGAAGTTACTTCTTGCTGAAAAAACAGCTGTATTTATCAACCTCATTCTAAGATGGTGGAAAACTGTAAATGTTAAAACTCCCCAAAAAGGATGGAGGCTACGCGATTCCTGTCAAGGGCCAATAAGTGATATGAGTTGCCAACAAATAGAATTCCTTGATAGATTTGTTGCTTGGCTTGACAGATGGAAAAGCGTAGGCATGAAGACAGGCACGCTGATAAATGAAACCGACTCTGCTTTGAGACTGTCGACATATGCACTGATAGAAGTTTCACGATATTGCCTCAAAGATTTAGGATTCAAATACGTTTTTTCAGGGAAATACCAAACTGATTCCCTCGAGGCAAGGTTCGGAAAGAACAGGCGACTCTGAGGTTGTCACTACAATGTCTCCATTACTCAGTTACTCGAAGCGGAGAAAAAGATCCGCACCCAAAGCACATTGCTTTTGACCGACTTCATTGAGTCATCTAAAGAACAGAAAAAACTATGTGCAGAAGCTCTGATTAGGAAATACGAGGTCTGTCTGTCTGAGAAAGAACTGAAGAAACCACGAGAGGACATGTCAGCTATAGCTATATAGCCGATTTTTGCGCACATGCTGCTATACGGCGTCAGCCTTGTGATGACTGTTCCTCACACCTAATAATCAAAGAAAGAAAGCTCAAGCCAAGTGACCATGTTCTCATCGACGCTATGAGCGAAGGTGGTCTGAAGTTTCCCCAGCCATTTGTTATGCAAGCAGTAATGCGTACAAAAATTGTTGATGATGATGATGCTGTTTGGTGCTTTGTGGCGCAGGGGCCATTTGATGGCCGAAGAGATCCAGTTCAGGGGACGAGATGTGGACAATGATTGTAATTATCGGCTGCATATACCCGCTTTGAGGAGGTACGATCACTAAGCAAAGGGAATGCTTTATGCATGCTAATTGTATGTTGTTCAGCAGCGTTGGCGGCCACCCACCACGGAGCCAGATGAGACTCTGCAAGTTTGTGGATGCTGAAAGCTTGCAGACGTCAGCCGTACAACACTGCCATAACCCAATAAGTCTAGACCAAAGTAGGCTATTTGCACAGTGTTGACCCTTGACGTCGGAAAAATTGGAAGTAAACAGAAAGGAGAAGTAGACAGGAAAGATTAAAAAGTGAGAAAGACGAAGATGTACGAGAGAGAGAGAGAGAGATAGGAAAAGGCGACTGCCGATTTCCCCTGAGTGGGTCAGCCCAGGAGTGCCGTCCAAATGAAGCCAAGGCAAAAGGGATGTGTTGCCTCCGCCGGGGGGCCTCAAATTTCCAATCTGCAAGGATTGTTTGGGAGCAAGAAACTGCGAATGAGTATGAGCACCTATTTCATGCTGAAACTAACCAAAGGCTGGTACTGCTAAGCATCAAGAAGTTCCTGCAGGCTGATAGTGAAGACATTGATGTTTGCACCAGCGGCCACTGTCCAGACCTTGTCCGGGAAAATATACTGAAGCCTGCCATCAACACCCCCCCCCCCCCTTCCCTTTGTTGAAAAACTACGCGGTTTCCACCAATCATGGCATCACCAGAAAGCATATGCATGCTAAACTAGCTAAGCAAATTTTAAACATTAAAATGAACCTGTAAAGTCATCCATTTAACACAGGGCAATTTAATTTCACCATGATTGTGCTTTTGTTGAATGTGTAATGTGTGCTAAAGGACAAGTGCAATGCGTATATGGCTTTCACAATGATGGTATGTAGTATGTGGTACATATCTTAAAGACGTCTATTAAATGCTGTTGATGTTTTGTAAAGGAATGTTAAGTGCTTGTCTATGTTTTACCTCCCACCCCCTTTCAAACGTTTTTCTTCTTTCACGTCGTATTCTTACAATACTAAATTGCTTACTCACTGAGTGTGCTTTGTGACGAATGTCCAATGCAAATAAATGATCCTGACAATGCATAAAACTGCCCTTTCATGTTTTTTTTTTTTTTATTGCGCTGCCATAGTTTTACGGCGGCCAGGAAATTTTGTTTTCAATGTCCCCACATGCTCATTTCTTTCGTCAATGGTTTAATAGTACTACGCTATTAGAGAGCTGTAACGAGCACCTTCAGCTGTCACAGTATTACAAAATAAAGCCGCAAATAGTTTGAAGTGAGCGCAGTTCACGCCTGCTCGTGCGTAGTAGCTGCACGAGTGGCGGAGCGAAGGGGCTCGGCATCATGAGGAGAGTGTGCAGGACTTGTCAATAGTCTAGGTGCGCTTTGGTACAGCCCGTGTTTCTATTGGTAGTATACGACATCACATTCAGTTAGCCGTCCAGACTGACTGCTCTCAGCAATGAACTTTAGGATAAAATTCTTTCTTCTGCCCCGTCAACTATTTGCTGTGGCTAACGCGTCGTCCACCTTACTGACACGGACTTCACGCTCAACGACACCCTGAGGCCACTTCGTTTGACAGCTGTGGAAGATACCGAATTACCATCACGTCGACAGCTAATTGGAACTATTACCACCAAAGACATCAACCATGGCGACGTCTTTGTCTCATTATAATTTAGTTGCTTCGGTAAAGGCATCGTTCTCACCTCTGGTGTGGTTCGTATTCTCAATGGTTCCGTACTTGTCACCGTCATGAATACAACATCCGAAAAAGTTCTACTTCCTCGGAACACCACAGTGGCCTACGTGACATTCCCGACCCTACGTGAGTCGTGCCACTTGATGCCGTCTCCTCCAACGACTGCCCTAGTGGTGAGCCTGCTTTGTCTCCCACTTTTACTGCATCCATTTTACTGCAGCCACTCTCACAGAAGCAACAGCTGTTTGCTTTGTTAAAGAAACACGCAAGTTCTTTCAATGTTTACTCCTCGACGTTGGGCATCGCATCGAATCTACAAAGTCGGAACATCTTTTGTACGTCGCCGCGGCCCTACAGCGTGTCTGTTGCTGAGAGAAAAATTGTCAAAGAAAACGTAGCTGACATGCTCAAATAGGAGGTAATTCACCTTTCATCTAGCCCTTGTTCATCGCCTGTAGTTCTGATTCATAAGAAGGATCGCTCCGTCCACTTTTGTGTCGATGACAGGGCACTAAACAAGATCACTCGCAAGAATCTGTACCCAATGCCAGGTATTGACGCCCTTCATTCAATACAAGGGGCGAAATAATTTTCAAGCCTCGACCTACATTCCGGATACTGGCAAATTCCTACGCTATGCTCGAAGAGGATAAAGAAAAAAACGGCATTCGCAACGCGCGACGGGCTATACAAATTCAACGCTATGCCTTTCAGGCTGTGCAACTCGCCCGCTACTTTTGAGCGCATGATCGATACCGTGCTGAGCTGCCTCAAATGAAAGACCTGCCTGTACTAGTTGGACGGCATCGCTAATTTTTTGTCAACGTTTTCGCAGCACCTCCAACGTACGGATGATGTTTTGACGTTGATTGATTGATATGTGGGGTTTAACGTCCCAAAACCACTATATGATTATGAGAGACGCCGTAATGGAGAGCTCCGGAAATTTAGACCACCTGAGGTTCTTTAACGTGCACTCAAATCTGAGCACACGGGCCTACAACATGATGTTTTGACATGCCTTGCTGCCTCTTGTCTCCAACTCAACACCAAAAAATGCCATTTCGCCACAAAACCTATCAAGGTCTTGGGTCACGTCGTGACCAAATACTAAATACAGCCGGATCTGGACAAAATTGCTGCAATCCTCGCTTTCCGCGCCCCGAAAGGGCGAAGAAGTTGCGAAGTTTTCTTGCTCTCGCCTCCGATTTCCGCCGTTCTATACGAAACTTTGCATCAATAGCGGCTACAATGGGCAAGCTTCTTGCTTCCAACGTGCCCTTTCAGTGGTCGGAAGAATGCCAAATGGCATTCGACCTGCTAAAGGGTGCCCTCACGTCCGAACCTGTACTCTGCCACTTTGATGAGGCTGCACCGACTGTCCTACAAACGAACCCTAGCGACCGCGGTATAGGGGCCATTCTGCTCCAACGCGACACGTCTTCACAAGAGAGAGTAGTTGCACCTCTTCACAAGAGAGAGTAGTTGCATATGCCAATCGACTACTAACAGCAACCGAGAAGAACTATATATACCATAGCTGAGCAGGAGTGTTGGCTGTGGTCTGGTCAGTGCAAGCGTTCCGTCCCTATCTACACTGCCATCATTGTACGATCGTTACCGACTACCACGCCTTATGCTGGCTGTCCACGCTGAAGAACTTGGCTGGACGCTTGGGTCGGTGGATTCTACGTCTACAGGAGTATGACTTTGCCGTCATTTACAAGTCTGGCAAAAAACACCAAGACGTCGACGCCCTTTTGTGCTGCTTGCTACCACATGCCCAGCTCAGTAACAGTCAAAGTTCGGCCATTACTTCTACCGCAGCAACCACGCTCGCTTCAATAGACCATTTATTTTCGGGCGACAAGCACACATCGCATTCCTGTCAGTTGTCTGATCCGTACTGCAGGCGTATTATGTACCAGCTCTCAGGAGCTTCATTGTGGGCATTCGTTATGCGCTTCTCATATATGCATTATCATAATCATCATCACTCAACTGGGGCTCTGCCCTCATCTTCACTGGGTGTCATCACCCGTTATCATCGTGTGTGTGCACACTCTGTCTCAAAACTGCCCGTTCGCTACTTAGCCCTTGGGCCGAATAAACACTCTCAACCCAGACGTTATATTATATATATTGCAGACATTTTGCTATTTCATTTTTCGACAAGTAAGAGACCAGTTACGGCCGGCAGTGAACTATAAGTGTCCTGACTCTCTGAGTTTGATGCGCTGTAGTGGTACTGCGGCCCTACATAAAGCAGCATTCTTATATTATCACGACAGCATTTCGTCTACCAGCACTTTTTGTAAGCAGGGTGTGGAAATCGTCGCTGCTGAGAGATCTTTCTCGAAGTAGTCGTGTCCTGCTTGTAGCTAATCATCTTATTCTGCGGCGGCTGCAGAGATTTCGCTGCGGTGGCAAAATAGACAGTGGCGGCTTCTGCAGTGGAAAGTAGACATGAAGAAACCTATGTGCTTATTTTTGCGCTGTTTTGGCGATCAGGAGATGATGGTTCAAATATGTGACAAGCAAGACCTCGTGGCTTTTTAGGAACATTATAAGAATTCAGGCAAATTAAAATCTTCAGACACAATAACGTTATCACCAACCCCTCCTAGAATACTACGCCTGGAATGTCGCTAGCTTTTCCATAAAACGAACGCTGCCACATGTTTGGAGCGAGCCCTGTGAGATGGTGCTAGCTACTATAGTCGAGTAATTAAGTGTGCCACCGCTGTTATGTATAGTATACCACTTCTATGCGACACCGTCTACATAGGCCCAACAAGAAGATGTGTAGATGTTGGAATATGATGGCATTATGCAGATATATAATGCGATAGCCTATCGCGTATTGCTGCGAACTGCCAGAGATGTGGCTGTGAATCTCATTTCAGCAAGACTAGCATCAGAGGAAGGCATAAAGACCAGACAACTCAAGAGGTAATTCAGGCTTGGCATATCACAAGGTCATGCACCGGCTTGCCATCTTTTACTTCGCAGTACAAAGAAATATTGCATTTAATTATGTAGCACATTATATATAAAGTTGGTTATTATCTCCACAATAGAAAATCACTTAAGTGTGGAGCACTTTTGTTTTGTGTACTAATTCACGATTTATGTCATCATATTTATGGGTAGGATACTATTTTGTTTGTTATTACCTATGTGTATCCACATGAGGCTATATATTTGTGTTCCGCGCATGTGAACACAAGATCAGTGTCCGCCACTTGTGTATTCTATGATAATTTGCAATTTTGTCACACTTTGTGGCTATATTCATGAATTGCCACAAAAGCCATGCAGTGGTGGCTCAGAAAGGCTATTTCTCCATGTATTTCTACACCGTCTCTAAGGCAAAGCTTCCTCTTAACAAGGAATATGGCTTCATCATGAACTGTCATTTCCTCTGCACATTGAGCCTAGTTTGCTTGACTACTAATGTTAACGGGATGCTGAACAATGTTTTTGCCACCAAGATATTCAACAAATCTGAAAGATTGGGTCATGAAATTGATAGGTACAGTTTTATTTCAGGCAGAAACTGCAGCAAAATGATGAACTTCAGGCGTTTTTCATAAACTGCCGCATATAGCATTTGCCCAATAAACTAGACGAGGTGACATGTGACATTGCCCGAAATAATCGAGCCAACAATTTCAGCCATCGCTCGCTTTTCCCAACCCACTCATCTCCCCCAATGCTTCCCAGAGTGACTACAAACAGCACCGTTAATGAACAATGCTGGCAACAAACAAGGCTCTTGCCTGAGAGCTTGGAAACTACAGAATAAAATTTGCGTTCCAGCAAATGAAACTGGTCACGAATATTTATCACGTAGATTAGAAACCATTTCCGCAACAGATGGTTCGGAACTAACGGTTTGTCCACAGGCTAGCAGCAGGTTCGCCTCGCGAGTCCAAGTTGAGAAAGGCCTTTCTTGGAATGAGCTTACCTTCAGTTGTCTTCGGTCGGACTCTTAGGAAGTTTTTACAGTAAGCTTTGAAACACTTACCACCTTTTCCTGAAAGCAACAAAACCATTTAAGGACTAAATTAGAAATCAACTGAGTGGTGGAGCGAATTTCGCTCACTTGCCAATCACTGAGGCACTAGTGGCCGCACTACTGAACAAACTAGTTTACTTATTCCAGCAATTTAGCATCAAGCAGAAGACTATAACGTGAAATCAAAACTTCATAATACCATCAGAGCTTCAACTATTACTAGTGTTGCCACATGAGCATTAAAATATTTTTCTGCTAGTGCTACATTGTGAGTCTAAGGTGCTTAGGAATTGATCAATGTACTTTGCCCAAAGTGTGAGCGCCAAGAGTCAAATGGAGAATGCAAGCTGTGGTCAAGCTGCATAAAAGAAAATGCCAGAACGCTCCATCAAAGAAGTGGTTCTTTTTTTTTTAATACGAAATCGATGGTACTATCTCCTGGCACATTTCCCTATGAAAATAAAGAATCAGTTCTCTGGCAGAGTGCACTGGCATCCACTTTTGCTCGCCTTGGCCACAGCTCGCATGCACCATTTTACTTTTGCAGCATCTGTATGGCTTCAGATTAGGGACTACTGACATAAATTGTCAACATGCCAACTATTTCTGAACACCAAACATCTTCAAACACAGGCCTGGCTTGGTTGTTCAATGGCCGACTCCCATGAATAGTGCCTGGTCTCTATTCCAGCCTGAACTCAAACTTTATTTCTCATGTACAGCTGCGGTGAACAACATCGTCACCAAAATCTGGTAGAATGAGGCCATAACAGCTAACCTTATAAAACTGCGAGACACCCAAGACATAAACCTAATCTAACATGATAGCTGTACGACTGCAGCATACGGGTTCAATACTAAACAGCAACACTGTAAAAAATTACATTTCTGCACCCCCATCGTCAAGTGGGTTGGAAACAGTATTTTTTTTTCACGAGTCGGTGAGGGGTACCAACGCCGCTGCCCCCCCCCCCCCCCCTCAAAGTGCTAATGCATAAATGCCCTCCTTCTAGTACGGGGAGCCCCTTAAAGCGGTATTCACAAGAGGGAGAAATCCCCAGAGGAGAGGCGAGGATGGCGCATCGCGTGATGAAGTCACGGGTTCGTGTGTTGACGTGACCTCGGGGCTCCTTGGGGGACACGGGGATCGTTTCTCCAATTAGTCAAACGATCCCCATGCTGCGGGGAATGTAGCAGAATTTGAAGTGCTTGTCTGGCCACATAGTAGCCCTCTCTCCTGTAAAACGCAGTGGCGGCGGCCTTTCCATATTACGCTCTGGACTTGCGGGCACCGTGATGGCAAAATGAACAATGAAGCAACTTTTTTCTTTTCTGTCGTGGAAGAATATCCTTGCTTGTGAGACATCTGTTCTGATGTCTATAGTAAAATTAACCCTAACAATGATGTGTGGGAGACGATAGTCAAGCAAATTATGGAGCACTACCCTCTCCATGGTCTGATATTTAGTTTGGTTTTAAAGTAGTTATTGAGATAAGAATTGAGACATCACGCTGTTTTGTTGTTGTAGCTGCTGCTCTGCTTGGTTAACCTAACGGAGAGGAGGAGGAAGAAAGAACTTTATTCAGAGTCCGGCGAGTAGATGGGGTGGGCGATTGGCCCCGCCTAGGTTACGGCCAGGAGTCCTTGAATCCTCGCGGCTTCCTCGGCCCGCTGGACGGCCCACATTTGGTCTTCGAGGACCGAACTGAGCATTGCGGCTTCCCAGCGCGCGCGAAGGCAGTCAGCAGAGGCCGCATACTTGTTATGAGTACTAATCCCTCTACATTCCCATAACATATGCTCCAGAGTGGCTCTGGAGTCGCAACGCTTGCACCTGTCCGTTTTGTATATATCAGGATATATAATGTGCGATAGTGCAGGATTCGAATATGACCTAGTTTGTAACTACCGCCATTCGACAGACTGTCTTTTTGTTAATTTTGGGTGAGGGGGCGGGAATATGCCCCTCTGTAATCTATAATGTTTTGTAATTTCATTGTATCTGGTCATTCTGTCTTCCCACTCCCACTCGTCTGCCACGCCGTAATCACCGGAGGAGGTTGGGGCGGCACTTGAGAGGGCAGCTCGGTCGGTGAGCCCTCGAGCTGCGTCATGTACAAACCTGACGGAGATGTCTTACTTTTTAGATAAATTTTTTAATGGGCCTTACGAGTCAAGATTACACACTTAAAATAGTCAAAGGCAGTCGTAGAATTCAAGGGCTATTTTTTATTTTCAGAAACATGACATAATTCACATTTCACTTTATCGGCTGTACTAATGAAGCGGATTTTTAGGCTGAATTCGCATAGTGAGGACAGAAGCGATCTTCTATTATCTTGTGTTTCGAAATTATAATGAAACTCTTCTACAGATAATTGTCAAATATTAATAGGCTAGATCACTTCCGTTCTCACTTGTTCTCATGAGAAAAATGCCATGATAGCATAATTTCTTCATTCACATAAAGCCAGCCTGCATCAAAAGATATTTCACTGAAATTCTTATCTGCCGACTCAATAGTAGTATTTGACGAGTCAGAGAGGCTGTGAGGAATTTTGTACCAAAAAAAAAAAAAACTTCATTGTCAATGACACTGCCAGGATTGTCGCTTTGGGCAAGTTTGTCTTTGCAAAAAAGAAAAGCTTGTGGTGGCGATTCAAACTAAGGGCAAACGTTGCGTCTGTATTCCATAAAAAGACATTAACAAGAAAGTTTGTAAAAGCAGCAAAACAGCAGGAAAGGGGGGTGTATGCAAAAGGGGCACTCCCCCCCTCCCTACCACTTTCCTCACCAAAGATAAACCAGCACTTTCCTCCTTCTCCAATAAGGACACAATGCAGATTTGACTCCCCCCCCCTCTTTCAAAACGAAAGCTTGCCGACGTCTATAGCTTGGGGTAAAAAAATTCTTCAGTGCTCGTGCTCCATTGTATGGTGGAGGCTCTGGCCACATTGATCTCCCCCACTGTTCCCCTCGTCCCTGTGATACCACTGCCACACGGCACCTGTAATCTCAGTCACTGCGAACGACATTAGGTGTTAATGTCACCTTCCTGGCTGCTACACAGACGCAGTGAATGACATTCACACCTAATGACATTCGCCCGTTGAATGTGTTCACGGAACTCATGGAAGCGCAACATGTATAACCACGTCAACAGGCACTTGACAAGAGATTACAAAATCGACATCTTTAAGCAAGTGTAATGGATGTTCAGATGTTTAGTAATTGTTGTTAACTTTGCTGTAACGTTCTAACGCACAACACGACAGTGGAAGCGATTTCTGCAGCTATGTTCTCTTTCCCAGACTCCGACTTCATGCTATAGCGCCTCCTGTCGACCATATTTAAAAAAGCTCGCTGTTGTTTTCGTGTAGCGTTGCCACGTTAGACTCACTAGTAGCAGAATGAATACACACGAAAGTGTGGAACACCAGTTCTCAGCATAAACGAATTGGCGTGTAGACGCAGCTCCAAATCCCTCACCCATCTGTGATGTTTTTTTAATGGCAAGCTTGAGACGTCCCAGTCCGTTCTGATGCTTCATTCGGAGCAGCTGGAGAGCAATTAATGTTTCTTTGCACTGATAATCATTCATCTCTACCACAAATTCATGAATGCTGTCACGGTTCCAAACATTGCCGACTGCATATTTCAAGCGGCCTTTAGCTAGTCTTCCTTTGGATGTGTACGAGGATCTCTATTTCTGCTGATGCTGTTTTATCACGTCGCAGTATATTTTGAACCAGCGGGACAATGTTAAGTAAATAAAAGCACCAACTTTTTAGTACCACAGCAGCCTGCCGATAAACACTGACATCCATTGCGAGTGCCCTTTTATATGGCCGTGTAGACCCGAAACGCAAGATCGCAATGACATTTGTTATGAATGTCATTGCAATCATAACATTTGTTATGAATGTCATTCACTGGGAATAATATTATATGTGCCATGTGACCGAGGTATGAGTGAGGGACATCTGGAGGGACCTCTCTTCACCCATTGACGTCACTGGGCTCGGCATTTACCCCCGCCCCGTTCCCCCCTTCGTGAATTTGTCCTTCGTGTGAACACCGCTTAATTCCCACTCTCCCTGTCTACCTATAAATAAATGTTTTCAGTCGATGAGTACACGCGAAGCACAGTGACTTCAACGTCGAGTTATCCATCGTAAGCTTACAAGCGTTTGTAGGTGTCAGCCGCTGTAGATCAGTAGTTACGGTGCTTCGCTACTAAACCGATGTATGTTCGCGGGTTCGATACTAGACACGGCGGACGCATAATGGAAACGCCCGTGTACAGCGCGATGTCAGTGCACGATGGTCGAAAATTTCGAAGCTTTCCAATAAACTTCAAATATTATTATTCAGCATTCCTAGGTGCTGTCATTTGCCTACCACATATCCTCCGATGTTGAGACGCGCGAAGCCCTAGAAGTGACGGCTCGAGAATACGGGCCACGAGTACAACTCACCGTCGGTCTCTGTGCCACAACGTTTATCAGGAGGCTGTTTCAGTGGTTCAGCGCCAACACCTACAGCAAATTTAACCGTCGAAGTGCGCAACTTTGTCAGGTCATCCCATCAAGCCATTTTTTGATCAACCGAACACTGCGGGAGACCTATCATCATTATTTGGGTGACTCACGCGCTTACATGCAGGCAGCGTCCACAGTAAAGGTTTCCATCCACTGGGCAAATGTCCTCCATCCGCTGGGTCCTCCATCCGCAGGGCAAACGGACACAATCACTGCGTCCGTTTTATGGAACTGAGCTGCATCGCACATGTGCATTAAGTTTCGACTAACATAAAACGCGAGACTGACGTTGCTAACGTTAGCTAAGGTGGCAAACAAAACACCCGACACGCGCTTGACATTGCGCCCCATTCTAGTGCCTAGAATATACTGGTATAATCAGTATATTCTAGGCACTAACAATTCTAGGCCCTTGGCTAGAGAATCACATGGCGCGCAAGTTTGCGGACTTGGCTCTGCTTGACTAGCCTTGGCCGTGTTTTTGGCTACGAGAAGCATGGAGGTATGTTGAAAATTTTTATTCATGTATGGAAGTCGTTTTGCCAGCGTTCCGCTTGCACTACATAAAAACGGTTCCCTGGAGCCTTTTAAATAATACCATAGTCCCTAAATGCTATGATGTTGCTCAAGGCAACGTTGCTCGATCTTTTGTGTAACCTGAAAGCAAGGTGCACAATGAAAATTATTGCTCTGGCTTCTGGCAGAGATAACTCTGGCTTCTAGCACTCTAGTGTTGTAAACACACTTCGATGGCGCCATTTTGCCAGCGACTGCTGAGAGAGCCCTCAGTTCGCGCCATGGTTGGCGCGAACCTCCGTTTTCGACATGTGCGATGTCGACCCTTACAGTACTAGTGCTTAGAGGGGAAAGGTTGTGAAACTGCAGCCAAGGGCATTACGCGATCGAGGGACAAACTGTAATCGCATTAACTCGGGGTGCCGATGGCCGCGGTCGCACTTGGTGAGTGAGTGAGTAACAACTTTATTAGTCGAAGGGGTGAGGGGTAAGGGAGGCTAAGCCACGAAGGCTGCCAGGCTGTGCTTCTCGATGACTTCTTCCGCTCGTTTCAGGACCCGTGTCTGGATGTCTATGTCGTTGCTGGAGAGAAGGGCCTCCCATTGTCCCTCGGTGGGGGGTGAGCAAAGGAGGTCGGCGGGCGGGGGATCCTCCGGGCAGCCCCAGAGGATGTGGTTCAACGAGGCAACGTTGCCGCACAGGCAGCAGCGTGGATCGATGGCACCTGGGTGCATGTATGAAAACACGAGGGGGCACGGGAAGGTGCGGGTCTGTAGGCGACGCCAGGCGATCTCGGACCGCTTGGGAAGGCTGCTGTGAGGATGTGAATAGAAATATCGCTCGAGGCGATAGTGCTGAGTGATGTCGTGGTAGGTGACCAGGGGCTCCGGCACCAGGGCGTCCGACTCTGAGTGGCCCACCGCTCGGTCGACGAATCCTCGAGCGCGTTGGTGAGCTGTCTCGTTGCCGGGGTGACCCGAGTGGGCGGGGACCCAGATCAGTTCTATGCGGCACTGCTCATCTTGCTGCAGTAGGGGCCGAAGTAGCCGTAAGGTGGTAGGCGAGACTAGACCTCGCGCGAAATTCGAGATGGCTTGTTTCGAGTCGCTGATTATGACGCTTGCGTCAGCCGAGGTCGCGGCCAAAGCAATGGCCACTTCCTCCGCCTCGACGGCGTAAGGCGTTCTGACGGTGCCAGCCGTGATGGTCGGCCCCAAAGGAGCTGAGGAGGGCGACACGGAAACGACTACGAAGGCGTCCCTGCGTGCATTGTATCGGGCCGCATCTACGTAGGCGACGGCCGGGTGGTCGGCGTACTTTGCGTGAAGCATGGCGGCACGGGCTTGGCGGCGAGCGTCGTGGTGGCCCGCCAGCATATTCTTAGGTAGCGGCTTGATGTAGAACGCCGCTCGAATAGCATGGGGTAATGAGACCAGATCCGGAGGGTGGGAGGAGGTGTCGTGGCCGATGGAGGAAAGGATGTGGCGACCGGTCGGCGAACGGTAAAGGCGTTGCACTTGAGCGGAGCGGTGAGCCTCAATCAACTCGTCGAGCGTGTTGTGTACACCCAAACGGAGAAGACGATCGGTGGACGTGTTGGGGGGAAGGCCGAGGGCAGTCTTGTATGCCCGGCGGATGAGGACGTCAATTTTATCGCGTTCCGATTTTAGGAGACGTGTATAAGGAAGGCCGTACGTGAGGCGGGAAACGACGAAAGCGTCGATAAGGCGAAGTAGATCGTGTTCTCGCATGCCCTCACGCCGCGCACGGACACGGGCGAGCATACGTGCGGTCTGCTGCACCGAGAGCGAGAGCTTGTCTATGGTGTGTGTATTATGGCGGTTGGACTGTAGGATCAGCCCGAGCACGCGGAGATGCGAAACGACGGGGACAGGAGTAGAGTTGGCATGAACCGTGATGGTGGGGTGGGGAGTTTTGTAGCGACGCCGGTCGGGAGGCCGCATGAGAAGAAGGGCCGATTTGGCCGCTGAGCAAGTAAGACCGGCCGCGTGCACGTGGGACGTGACGACGTCGGTTGCGCGTTGCAACGTCTGCTCGATATGGCCGTCAGAGCCCGACGTGACCCAGAGAGCAATATCGTCCGCGTACAGGGTGTGTTTAAGACCGGGGATACGGTCCAGCTTGCCAGGAAGCGAGCGGAGGACAAGATTGAATAGAAAAGGCGACAAGACGGCGCCCTGAGGGGTGCCACGAGGGCCAAGCTCGTACGTGGGAGACGGGAGGTCCCCTATGATGATTTCGGCCGTGCGGGCGGTGAGGAACGCGCGAATGTAGTTGTAGGTGCGGGTGCCGGGATTGAGGGCTGCGAGTTCGGCAAGGATAGCCGAATGGGAGACGTGGTCGAACGCCTTGTGAAGGTCCAGGCTAAGGAGAGCCTTTGTGTCTGAAAATGTGGGTGGGTCGAGGAGATCATGGTGGAGTTGTAAGAGGACATCTTGCGTGGATAGGTGGGGGCGGAAACCAAGCATGGTGTGGGGAAGGAGATGGTGTGCGTCCGTGTACGTTTGCAAGCGAGCGAGAACGACATGTTCTAGTAGCTTGCCGACGCACGAGGTGAGTGAAATGGGCCTGAGATTCTCGATTGTGAGTTTCTTGCCCGGCTTGGGGATGAAAGCCACGCGAGCGTGTTTCCATGATTGGGGGAGGTTGCCGGAGCGCCAGCACTCGTTGAGGAACGAAGTGAGGGTAGCAGCCGAAGGGGCGTCGAGGTTTCGGAGGAGCTTGTTGGGGATGCGATCTGGGCCGGGGGCGGAAGTGGTGCGGAGCTTCTGTAATGCCGCGTAGACCTCCGCTTCCGTGATATCGGCGTCCAGTACTGGGTTGGGGGCCCCAGAGTAGGACGCGAGAGGGGGAGGAGGTGTGCCAGGAGGCAGAAGCTGAAGGTATTTGGCGGACAGGTCTGCCATCAGCGACGGAGTGTCGCCGGGGTAAGCCCGGACCACTCGTTGTAACTGCTGCCGAGCGACCAACTTGGCAGAAGCAGGGTCGAGGAGGTGGCGGAGGAGATGCCAGGACTGTTTGCAGCCCAACTGACCAGAGAGACCCGAGCAGAGCTGCTCCCACTGTTGGCGGGCGAGCGCGGTGGTGTGTTGCTCGATCGTACGATCGAGGTGCGCAATGCGGCGGCGTAAGCGACGGTTGTGACGTTGCTTCTGCCAACGGTTGCAAAGGCCGGTGCGGGCGGCCCACAGGTGGGCAAGACGGGCGTCAGTTGCCGGATAGTCCTTCGTGGTGGGGATCGAGGCGGTGACTGCGTCGAGGTCCTCTAGCAGCTGGTCGGTCCACGTCGAGAGGTCCTCGATGTTGGAAGTGGCGGAGTGCAACCGGCGTTCTCGGAAAGCGTCCCAGTCTGTATAGCGGGCCGTGTGTGGGCGCGGCTTGCTGGGGGAGGTGAGAACTTGAATGGTGAGGACATAGTGGTCACTGCCGAGGGACTGATGCGTGTTATACCAGCGCGCGTCGGGCACGCTGCGGCAGAAGCTGAGGTCCGGGGTGGTATCGCGGCACACACTGTTGCCGATGCGCGTTGGTTGCGTGGGGTCGGTGAGCAGGGAAAGGTTGAGATCGTGAGCGAGCTGCCACAGCCTCCTTCCGGGGCCATCTGCCTTCGAGTAACCCCAGTCCGGATGCTTGACGTTGAAGTCGCCGAGAATAAGAAGGGGTGATTTGGCTGCTTTCGCTGCAGCGGCACGGAGCAAGGCTAGGAGAGACGCGTCTTCAGTGGAGCGAGGGGGGTTGTACACGTTGAGAATAAACAGAGAGGGCTGTTCACGTTGCTGAGGTAGTGTCTCGAGAAAGACGTGATGGACTGCAGGGAAGGGTAGATCGTGTCGATTGACAGCGAGCGTCCGCCGGGTGAGGACGGCCGTCACGGGATGGGGCAGAGGATGGTGAGTTACTTGGTTGTAGGCGACGTAACCCGAGAGGGAGACGTCGGCGTGAGTTTCCTGTAGTACGATGATATCAGGCGCGTCCGAGGGGTCTAGTTGTTGTAGGTGGAGAAGGAGGTGGTTACGCTTGGGACGAAAACCACGGCAGTTCCACTGCCAAATGGTGACGATGGATCGGTCAGCCATTTTTAACAGCGGAAGATGTTGCCTCGACCGGTGTTTGCGAGGTTCGGGCGGCGCCGGAGGAGGTGGTGGTGCGGGCATGGAGGGGTAGCTTTGCTCGGATGCTTCCAAGCATGGCAGTTTGTAGGCTATCGACTGTTGACTGTAGAGATTGGAAGGACGTGGCGGGGGGGTAGGCGGCGAAGTCTGTGCGCAGGGAATTTAGAGCTTCGTGCTGTGCAGTGAGAAGCTGGTGGACGGAGTTGAAGCGGCTATCCAACCGCTCTTCAAGATCCACCAAGGCCGTCTTGATGGATACCTGGACCTCTTCAGAAAAGTGAAGAGATTCAAGGGGAGTGTTGGGTCGACGGCGCTTGCCAGTGCATCCTTCGGGAGTCTGAACGTCCATGTCGGAGGAGGAGCAAATGGTAGAGGGCAGAGAGGATTTCACTGTGATGGCTGATTCCAGCTTCTCTTCAAGAGCTTGCAGTTTCGCTTGGAGGGAATCAATTTGGGTCTTCTGAGCTGCAATTTGAGCGCTTTGTGCAGTGACCTGCTGTCGGAGGGAGGCGTTTTCTTGCTGCAGTGCAACAACCTGCGGCTCCGAGGGCAAGCCGGGGGCGCCGCGGGGCCATGTCGAATTCATGGGCTGTGATGTGGGTTTAGGCACCGCTGGTACGGGGGGCGGAGAGGCAGTAACCGACTTGGGCGGTGGAGCTGGTGAGGGACCACTTGCTGCTTGCTGGGAAGAGCGCACTACCGCTGCGGGCGGAACAGGCTGTTGTGGCGGGGGGTGTGTGTCAGGTGCCGGGGCCTTCTGGCGTTGAGGGCGCTGCACGTAGCGGTGTTTACAGTTGGAACTGTACGTGGAGTGATTCCCATTGCAGACGATGCAGCGGGGGTTGCAAGTGGGTGGCGATCCTTCGGGCGGTGTGGGGTGAGCAGCGCCGCACCGATGGCACCGCTCCTGCCGCGGCTTGGGGCACACGTCGGTCCGGTGGCCGGTCGAGCGGCAATTGTAGCAGGCTTCCACCTTGTTGCGGAACGGAAGGAGGCGAAGCTGGACACCGTGGTAGAAGATCCACCGCGGTAGTTTCGGCTCCATGAGGGTGACCAAGATGTGAGGGGCCTTGCCCATGCGGCGGCCGCCCACAACAGAGAGGGTAGGATTGCTTGCCTGAAGGTCTTCAAGGATGGCTTGGTCCGTGAAGTCGTCGAAGGCGTGGTACAGTATGCCCCTGAGGGCATCGTCTGGCGGTAAGGCGTAAAGGTGGACGGTGAAAGTGTTGCCGGAAACCGTGAGGGAGGTGATGCGGAGGTATGCTTGTGCACGAGCCGAGTCCGCGACGCTGAGCGTAAAAGTGTTGTTGACGGGGTGGATCCGCACCGTGTCGCGAGATGCGGGCGGGAGGTCTTGCAGGAACGCTGCTTGCAGCAAGGCGGTGTACAAGTGCCAAGGCTGTAGCTTGGTGAGTTCTACGGGGCTTTTTGGGCGGCCGACGATGTGAATCGTGTCCGCCGGGAGACGAGGGAGCGGAGCGCGGCGGCGGTGCTGCGGAGGCGATGTATTTACCCGCTTCGACGAGGGCAGAGAAGCCGGCGTGGTGGTGGGCTTAGCTGCGGCGGTGGCAAGGCGCAAGGCTGCGCGGCGTTGCTCTTGGGCGCGGAGGCCTGGCGACTGCCAGGATTCGTCCGAGAGTTCCTCGGGGGACACGTCCTGTCCTTCGACAATATACTCCATAGCGGTGGACAGCTAGGAGATGGGCGACGAGGCAGCGGCGGGCGGCCGGGCGGTCGCTCCGTCTGTCAGCTGATGTGCAGGCGGCCGCACTCGAGCTAGGCCTAAGAGGCCTAGGTCGGTGCACGGCGTGGTCGAAGGCTTTCGAAAGCTCTCCCGGGCCACCCCGGGCGAGTTTCGCAATAAAGTGGGTGTCGAAGAAATCCAGACAATGTGCTCCAGCCACCCGTGAAGAAATTATCCGGATAGGGTCGAAAGGACCGACGCGAGGGCCGAAAATTGGCGGAGCCGAAGTGAGGTGCGACTGCTCTCCCACTTGGTGAAGCGCTGTCCATGACAACTCATTGGTCAAGTGATCGTATTCTCGAATTCTGTTACATCGAAGTATGGACTGATACTGCACGTATGCAGCAGTAGTGAAGCCACAAATGTTTCGGCGGTAGGGTTGGGAAGGCTGTCAATCATACTTTATCCACAAAAAAAAAAAAAAAAAAAGACGGGGCGAAAGAAGAGAACGACGACACAGTCGCACACTCGCTGCTGGAAGTCCGGTTCTTGGCCATTACCCCAGCGTGGGTGCGTGCCACAAATGATGACGACGACGCCTTAAATATGACTTATAACCACTGAGGGAGATCGGCGAAGAACTGATTACCTGAGTTAGGTGTTTCCAATATTGAATATTTCTTGAAAAATAATATACGTAAAACGAAAAGAGTCCCCCGTTCAGACCAGACAAAATAAGCATTGTTTTGACTAACACTGAATTTGCTTCAAAATAATTCATACTAATCATGATCATAGTAAAGAAAACATAACTCTTTTTTTATGTTACGCTGTTGATATATGCTATTGCTGAACTAATGTGACACATTTAGGCAGTTCAAGTCTCATTCGTTTTGTTTCATAAACATAAGCACAACCAGCATCAAATACATTCTTGTGGCTGAAGCCCAAACTCGCCGCATCTAATGTAAGTATGTTGTCACTTGAAAAATTCAGCCACAGCCTAAAGAACGAGATATATTAAGTAGTCTTTTTCTTAGTAGTCTGTACCGGTGACATAATGAAAAATAGTGTTCTATTGTTTCGGTTTTTAAAGAAAATTGCATACAGGAGCTATACAGACCACCCCTGTAGGAATATAAATTTAATGGAGGGACACGACAACGTAATCCATTTAATGCGACTTCCAGTGGTCTGGCTGGACACCACTGAATATTCCACGGAAATTTGAAACGACTGAGCTCTGCCGACGACGTAGTTAGTTCTATGACACCTGCACGAAGCGAAAGTTTTCTGTACCTTATCGCAGTTACCATGGCCACTTCAGGAAGGACTGAAAGTACTGGACAATTCAGCGCCGCTCGAGATAGAGCGTCAGCCATTTCATTTATTTCTAATCCACAATGGCCAGGCACCCATAAAGCCCTATACCTAAGTATAGGAGCTTTAGGCACCCAAACTAACATTGTTAGCTTCAGCTTTTGGGGTACTATCATGAGAAGCGTCGTTAAGACCGTTGATTTCGATGACGCTGTAAGCGATGTACAGACAGAGAGTCGGCAATTATGATTACAATATGAACATTCACTGGTAATTTTCGCAGCGCTAGAATAATTATCGAGAGTTCTGCTTCAAAAACTGCATGGGGTGAAGTCCCGTAGTCTTAACAACCAAGACTAGCCAAGGAAACGGGAGTATATACCTCCGTATACACCTGTCTTTTCTTCCCTCACTGAAGCATCTGTGGCTATTATATTAGTCCTTCCTTATTGCTCAAGATAGCCTTGCAGTTGGCTCCTTGTTTGATCGTGATTTGGGCTTGGAGGCGAGAATATCATTATATCCAATCTTAATATTGATATTCCAGGCTCTTCTTTTTTATTATTGAAGAGGCAACTGTTGAATTTCTATGAATATACGTCAGCACATCTCTAGCTGGGATCTCCAATAGAGTAACAGTGCCGAAAACTGAGCACGAATGTGGGAAAAGTTCGTCTTCGGCTGACTCAGTGCGTAGAGGGAGTGGGGGATTGCTGTTATGCTTGTCAGTGCTTAACTCTATTTTGAAGGCTGTCGGTGTCGTTACACGTCCGGTGCTGTTTGACTGTTAGAATTGTTCGTAATAATCAACACTTCGCGAGTGATGGCTGTGTGTCTTGGGACTGAGCCTGAAGACGTTACTCTGCTCGTCTGAATTATCGTATTGTTGTCGCCCAGAGCTTTAACGTCGTCTCCTTGCTAGCTCGGCATCCTGCACTTCCTCGTCGCAACAGGGCAAGCCGCTCTTAGGTCACGCTACCAGGCTATATAGTCCGTACTCGAGGAGTGCCATGCGTAATACCTCATGGACCACGGAGCTCTGCCTGTTCCTTCATAAAAATTGTTAACACGCTTCCACGCCCAAGACTCTGAGAGTAGCTCTAGAATGGGCGAGAGGGCCGAGTACATGCACTCAGAAGTACGAGAAGAAATGGGCTAAGGAGTCGTATTTCAAATACATTTTTGAAACTCGGTACAGCTTTTTTCACCATGCTTAGGTGTAGTTTGGTGCGTCGCTATATATAGTTGCCCCGCATTGAATTACTCTTTAGGAAAAGTATCAAGCATGTATAAAATTGAAATGCGAAGCTGCTTAAGTGTGCAGTAAATAAGTGTGACAGCGCCACCGTTTTTTTTTTTTTTGAACGTGCAGACTGCTGCAGTATCTGTCTTCATACACAGCAGGCAATAAGGAATGCCGATAGCTTTCAAAGTGAAATCACTGTGCGACGTTCGGAACCTGAACACCACTGCACAAGACACATACAAACAACATTATGAATTCCACTAGTCCGACAGCGAGGACTTTGACATCATTTTTGGTGAAGCACGTGGAAGTCATGTCCCGGGTGTTTTAATGAGCTCTAAAGTTGCCCAGTTGCTCATCTTGCCATCCACGGAGCTCTCCGACTACACAGCCTGTGGATGCTTCAGTGATGTCGAAAGACATCATCATCATCATTATCAGCCTGACTACGCCCACCGCAGGACAAAGCCTGCCTCTTTCATGTCTTTCAATATCCGTGGCGGCGGATGTTGAAACCAGCTGGCTCCAAATCAGCTCACTGTGCCCACGTTCTTGATCTTGCCTACTTTTATATCTTTAGTTTGTTCTTTATTTCAATGGGTTTTTCGTAATAGCTACGTAATATCTGGCTATACACTTGCAGATGAGCTGCTACCTAATCTGAACTTTGGTACCTAGTCTCAACTATGTATTGAGCAGGTTTTGTGCACTCAATTCTTCGAAGACGACGTCTAAGTAAGCTTTTATCTTTTTTTTTTCATTTTTCACGAAATGTTTCGTTTGTGCTGTCAAGGGACAAAAACTTTTTTCGATATCCTGCAGTCACCTCACAGTCATTTTGTCAAAAACAAAAATGTATTACACGATAAACTTCAAAAGAAGAAAAATAATACAAAGCATCATTTGGTCTGAGAGATAGTGAGCACCCTATTTTACTAATATTCTAATTTTTGCACGAAAATAATTGCCTAAGAACACCCCCTCCCCCATACGATACAACTGCTTTGGCCTATTTTTGGGCTGCATAAAATTTACGTTTTTGGAGACGCTTGAACAAGTGCCGCAGTCCGATTTCGCTGTTTCAGATTCATGCCACCTGGTAAACCTGACAGCGTTTCGAAGTGTTGCGCGACATTAAACAACATTACGGCAACAATTCATGCTACTAGGGTAGCAGGGTACGAAAGTGGCATCAACGCTTCCCAAACAACACGACACCCCCCCCCCCCCCCTCCCACAATGCAACACGGGTTTGCAACTTTGCACACCTCACGACAAAATCTCGTCGATGCCCATGCGTCTTGAAAAAGATGAAATTTTTTCTTCGACCGTAACAAAAAAAAAAAGCGCCGTAACTATCTTCGCTTAGAATGACGACACGTTGTGATGGAAGCTGCTTTGCTGCTATTTCTTCACCCGTCCGATAGTGAAGTAGTTGTGGCCGTCCAGCGACTATCTTCGCTTAGAATGATGACACGCTGTGATGGAAGCTGCTTCGCTGCTATGCTCTTCACCCATCCGATCGTGAAGTAGTTGTGGCCGTCTAGTGACTCGTAGGCCTTCATTTGTTACTACGTGACACGACTTGTCGAAACAACCGAATAGTTAACGATTTCGCCGTGTGTCACGGAATTGAGGCAGGAGATCGACGTTCGGTATATCACACACCCTTACCGATGTGCAGTTCGTACGGGTCGGCACCATCTCACAATTCAATTTTTGCGCGGTGACGAGCCAGTCCCACAAGCTCTTCGAAGTACGACGGATGAAGCGCCTGCGCGTTTTCTATCGCCATATCGCTCCAATGACGCTGACAAGCTCCCACATGGCGGTAAGCTGCACGCGCAGCCTGACTCCGCGTTGAAAAACATGGCGGTCGCTCATTTCGCCAGCCGGAAATAACGTCACGCGCAAGCCATGTTAGTATGGGGTCGAGTTTGCCCCCCCCCCCCCTAAGTCGCAGCGCACATCCCTCCATATTGCCACGTTCCATTTCACAAGTTTTTGTTATCGTCCCAAAACACCACACGATTCTCAGCGCAAACCGCGCCTGCAGTTTTCGAGAAGGTTCCGGACTGTAGTAGATCATTTCGGTAAGATCACGCCCACTGCGCGAACGGTACAGATTGTTCTGGAACCTACGCCACCGCCAGCGATAACACTAGAACATTCGACGGCAAGAGTATAAATGCCGACGCGCTTCGCCGCTTGTCAGTTGTTGATCGAAGGCCGACGCTCCGTTCGCCGCTATCAGTCCGAGACTGCTATCTGTGCAAGACTGCTGCTGTAATTGGACTTTCCGTTTACAGGGCACAGGTTCGCCCAAATAAACAGTTAAATCCCAACACGAAGTTTCCTGTCTTCGGCCACGTCACGACCCCGTGACAATATTATGCCAATGTGTGGAGCTGATATTTCGCTCTCCTTTACTAAATAAGAGGGGGCACCCTCCACCCCTCCTGCCTCCTTTGTGCGCGCGCCCACGCGTACACAACAAAAGGCCTTGCAACACTTTTCTAAGTAACGAAAAGTCGATAGCAGCAAAAGTGTAAAGAATCCTTCAAGAGTAACGAATCCCCCCTCCCATCACCTCTCCACCACAGCGCACGCGTACTGGGAAATAGCAACGCCGACTAAATTTCAAGGCCGAAAGGCTGCCGCAGTGACGTCAGAGGTTGGGGGTCCAGTTGCCCAACTGAGCATGCTCAGTAAGACTTTTTTTTCCACATCTTTTATTCGGCCCAATCAATCCGCAGCAGCTGCGAGAGCGGGAGCGTTGGTTCTCCTAAAACGTGAACGAAACGCAGGCTTTCCGCCGCGTTCGCGGCGTAACTGGGCCCCCACCCTCTGACGTCACGGCGGCAGCCTTTTCGCCTTGAAATTTAGTCGGCGTTGGAGATAGCCAGCGTGGTTCCTCTCTGCTTGAGCCACGATGGCTGGCAGCCTTTCTCCGCTTTCACTCGTACCTACAGAATACAACGCGCGTGGTAATATTTTGATTTGGACTTCTCACGGAACATCACGCGTCACCGTGATGTTCCGTGAGAAGTCTAAACGATTAATATCAAGCTGATAATGAACATGGTGTGTCAACAGAACTGCTATCGTAATGATATACTGGCTTGTCAGTTAGTCAGTTGTACATGATAGTCAGATGTCAGATGTACATGCCAATGGCTGCTAATGGGGATCGCAGCGTGCGCGTTAACTAAAAGCCGAATGCTCCTGTCTTTCATTCCCCATTAGCAGCCACTGGCATGTACAATGAGCACTATTTTTTATTGTTCAACAACGCACCGAAGAAATCTCCCACCGACACCACCTTAGAGGTAAAAATGTAACCATTGTTACACACTACGACTACGAGGGACGAACGGGTGCCGCTATAAAAAGCTTCGCCACTAAAAACAGCGTTTCCAGTATCCCCCAGTGCGTTTCAGCGCACTGGGTGACACTGGAAACGCTGTACAGTGTGTCTCAGTGTACTACAGCGCGCTGCGAGGCACTGGGACACAGTGTACAGCACGGCCAGCGTCGCCCAGTGCACTGAAACGCGCCGGGCCACCCTGTAAAGCTAGCCCAGTGTCTTAAAGCGCGGTGGGAGACACTGGTCACGCTGCACCATCTCTAACACTAGCGGCACTTCGGAATAAACTAGGCGCGCAATCAGCGCACTTTCTGTAAGACTTCATATTGAATCACGAGATGTCGAGCGTAAAACTTACTGAATATGATGATTCTCTCATCTATGTGCTACACATATATAGCTTTGTTTTAGTTAAGCAATAGATGCGAGTAGGCTGAAGCATTCATATGTTTAGCGCACGGGTCAAGGACGCCGCCAGGATTTTTCTGGGGCGGGGGGGGGGGGGGCAACGACAATTGTGTTCTTGCAGGGGGCAGGGAGGCACAGCACTGATGCGTCGTGTTTAACAATGCTTGCTCCTGGGGGGGGGGGGGGGCAAAGAAGGGAGGATGCGAGAATTTCTGAAAAAAAAAAAGCTCCAGCCCACCCATGAACCCCCCCCCCCCTGGCATGGGTGCGCTTTCTTTGAAGTTTGATTGAATTTCGTCAATGCATTTCATAAACGGCATCGATAGAACACATAATTGGAAACACAGTATGCCAATATTATCAGCCTGATAATCAAGACCAACCTAATCTAGCAAGGAGTCATTGCGGCTCGTGCCGTAGGAAGCCGCACGTCCCCGGCAGCAGTTATCCGCTGCTATGCCCAATGTCGGTGTTTTTAGCTTCTCATTTGTGTAATCGAAGGTGAAAATATGACCACTCATGCGTCCGTTTTGATGTAAACTACACTTTACCGATTATTAGGCTCTTTCTAACTGAATGTATACGATCTTCAGCACAACCATGGCACAAGAAGTACGGCCCTAAGCCTAATGGTCGTTTCGGTTAGAGTGAAGTGCTGCGGTTGTCGTGCGCGTAACGTAAAATAGGAGGACAGAAAATACTTCCCAACTATCAACGTACAAAATCTACAGTGTTCAATGAGCAGTACACATGGACGCTGATTTCTACATAGGTATTGCTAGCCGCATAGCGAGTCACTACGATTGCCGTGACACATCTGCAGCTACACTAACAAGCTTTGCGGTAAAACATGCCAGATGAATTTGATCCAAGGCAACCAAAAAAAAAAAAAACTAAGCTAACAATCACCTGTTTAGCGTGAGAACGAAGAGACGAAGCACTGCGTATGTAAACGACAAAATCAAAATATTGGATACCTGAATTTCTTTTAAGATGAAGAGAAATACAATCATTCTCGTCTTCAGGTGTGGAGTAGTGGGTAGCTTGTTAAGCTCAGAATGTGCGTTGTGTTGAGGTAGTTAATTCGACTCCGGCTGACTCACTTTTTTTTTCGATTTTTCTTTTTTTCACTGCACGCGTGTTTCAGCCTTATTTACGATGTGCGCATGACCAAAAATTTTAAAAACAATTTAAATGCCAGATTTCGGCCGATAATGGGTGACCCAGTGTGCTGCGCCAGCGTGCCTTGTGCAGCGTGGCACTGTCCCAGTGTCAGCGCCACACTAGTCCAGTAATCAGGTATGGCACTGGGCCAGTGCCGCTGGTTTTTGCCGGATGGGGGTATGCCGCTTTCTTCTTGTTTGTTGTGCCTGAAGTGGCCAGAAGATGAATTGGTTCCGACTAGGTTGGCTAGCAGTTTTACTCCGTCTAACTTTCAACTTTTCTTCTTTGCAAGTTTATTGCTCAGAGACTGTCACGGGACTGTACAACCTCTATAGCATAAGATTAGACCAAAGTGGGTAATATTGTAACAAATGTAACAGCCTTACTACAAAGATGTTTAATTGACACTGCTTATTAAGGGCGAACTTTCTACACAATAAAGCCTAATGTAAATAGCCCCAATGCGAGAGTGGTTCACGGCTAGTGAATGTAGTCCCAGAAATAAAAAAAAAGGGGTGGGGGCACTTTCTCATCTTTCCAAGAAGCTATTTAATGCAATGGGAGAGCCTCGAAGTGCCATTAGCGCTTGTGGACTATGTCCGACTAGCGGCCTAAGCCGGTGAAACCTTGGACCTGAGACCCCATCCATCTAGCTCCTCAACCCCTTCCCCTTCTCTCAATAAAAGTTTGTTTTCTTCTCTGAGACAGAATGCAGTCCGCACAAGTGAGATACTTATTCAAATTTATGCGTTGCCTTTTGTGTTTTTGCACATACAAAAAAGTCGCGGCTTTTGCATATAGCTCAAACCTTAAAAAACTGTCCGCACCATTTGGTGAGTGTCCATCCAATTTTGATATTCCCCATGGCAGCGGCTAGGGGGAGTTGAGAGGATTCTGACACCCCCGAAATACTTCCGTGTTTTAACTTTCCGGGTAATACTGGATATATCTACACGCCTTCACATCGACCACCACTTGCTAAACTTAGAGCCGTTCTATACACATGCGGACCCACCGACAAAAAAAAAAAATGGATACGGCTTTGGTTCTTCCGCCTAACTACACAACTTTGCACAAGCTTCACCGACAAATGGTCAGAAAAGAAGACAAACGAAATACTGCTCAGCCATTTCTTTCCACAGTGGTACGAGACGGGCGTGAAACCGGAGGAGTATGCTTAGCACGCACGCAGGCAGTTTCCTGCTATATTTGTTATAAGGAAAACTATTATGCATGCGCAGAAGCACTATCCACATTTGTCAAGGAAAGTTGTCGGTTCAAATGCCTCCAAATATTGTTACAAGCAAGCAAGACCGTAAGAGGCACGGAAATGCGAGAAAGGCAACGATAATTCAAGCGAAGTATACGTTTATTTTGCGTTTACGTTTTATCTAGAAAGCGGTGATTCGTGTGGATGCATGATTGATAAAATGCAACCTTATCGCGGAGCCTTCTCGAATTGTGGCGCCGAAACGACAGGTTATGTCCGCGTCATATGAAGCTCGCAAGACAAGCTGTGGAGTTGCCCATTGCTGGGCAACGAAAGGCAGCTTGAAACGCGCGGCTGTTCTCCAGGAGGTCTTGGATGCTGCAAAAGAAAGGCACATTTTACATGAACAATGCCAGAAAGAATGTCGCTTCATGCCACCAGGGTCACCCTCGTAATTCTCAATGGTACGACCGAACTGATAGCCTCGATCAGGCCAAGGCCTCCGAGATGGCGGGCGCGCGGCGTGTTTCTCTCCGGCTGCCCCAATCGCCGCGCTCCCCAGCCAAATGAACGAGTATCGCCTCGCGCGGTCGGCTACCACGAGAGGGCGCGGGTTCCGGCGGCGGCGGAGACCCTGGCAGACACCAGAGCGCACGGGATTCCAATGTGCGCTTGTCTTTTTTTTTCTTTTTCAGCGTACCAGCAAGAATTACCGCCAGAATGTTTCGACTGAACAGAAAGAAGGTATTTTTTTTCTTTTACTGTACTTATTTCGGCCCAATTTACGAATAAAAACAAGAGCTCCTGCACTTTTTCTGATAGGTAGGAGGTATCAACTCGTCTCTGACAGTATCACATTTTTTTTTCATTAGGTTCCCTTTGTCTCGTTGCTAAATACCTCGATTAAAAAATATATACAGACATTCTAGCATTCCTTCTTTCTGGGGAGTTGCATGGGGGAAAAGTGGACTAATTAGCGTCGTTAAATTGTTTTGCTCTCCTCTCCTGAGTCATAATTTTAATGTTACATTGCATATGCATATTTATGAGGTGGCCAATCAAAACGCAGTTATGCTCTATATAACTTAGTGCCCTGGTCATGTTATTGAAATAAAGTACGTGAGAAGTAATTTTGCCGGAATATTGTAGAAGGTTTCGACTATCCGACATACATATCCACTCCCTACGTCTTTGACGATGAAAAGTGCCCGAGTTGTCATCGCCTCCTTTTTCGTCAGCTGAATTTTTATTATGTTTTGGTAGCCCCAGCGTGGTGGTCAAGTGGCTAAGGTACTGGGCTGCTGACCTGCAGGCCGCGGGATCGAAATTTGGCTGCGGCGGCTGCATTTTCGATGGAGGCGAAAATGCTGTAGGCCCGTCTGCACAGATTTGGGTGCATTTACAGAACCTCATGTGGTCGAAATTTTCGGAGCCTTCCACAACAGCGTATCTCAAAATCTGATGGCGGTTTTGGGACGTTGAACGCAACATATCCACGAATGAATGAATGAATGAATGAATGAATGAATGAATGAATCAATCAATCAATCAATCAATTAAGTTTTGATAGCACAATGGCAATATCAGTGTCATGTTCAGTTACTGTACTCTCGACAGCATCCGAATCAAAGAGTCGCGCATGTAGTGTAACGGTATCTCTCTAATGAAAACTATGAATTCGCAGATGTAGACTACAAAAAAAATTGCCCCCACCTCCGCGAAGGGATTCCTGAGGAAACGCAAATTCATTTCTTGCGCTGAGAGAGACAGAGAGAGAGATTAATCAAAGAGGAAGAGATAAAAAGGATGCTATATTCTGCCTCCCCCGTCATGGGGGCACGGCTAAGCGCTTTTAGGGATGGGGGAATGGGGAAGTAATGATAGAGAGAAGAGAGGAGAGAAGGAAAAAGTGAGAGGCATGGCAAGAGAACGTCTTGTCAGCACAGTCATCAGTGCGAAGCAAAAGCGTTCGTCTATAAAGCGGCGAAGTCTACACACGCACAGAAATCGAGGAAGGCTCGGAGGGCTAGCGTCTTCGGGCGCGCGGGAAAAAGTATGTCTTCCATCGTTGTGGCAGGTAGACGAAGCAGACGATATCGGCTCATTAGTACGCAACGGTCTTGGGCCAGGTCAGGGCAGGAGCAAATAATATGCTGGAGCGTTACGTCATCACCGCACCTTCGGCACGCTGGCGATGAATAGGCCAGACGCGGCCGGTACGCAGGTGAAGCATCATCCGCCTATCGCGTCTGTCTAGGCCGGTCTTCGGAAGGGATGGTGGAGGTTGGCCGTTTGCCACAGGTGTGTCGGGGTGGGCCGTTGGTAGAAGCATCCGCAGTCACTGCCGCGAGTAATCCGACTGGGCTACCACCTTGATGACTGACGTGTCGCAGTGGTGTACTGTCTTAGTTGCGGCGTCAGCCTCCTCGTTACCAGCTATTCCCACGTACGAGGAAAGCCAGTGGAGGGACAGGTGCACACCGCTATCCTTGATGGCTGTCAATTTGGCGTGCAGCAACGCCGCAGTCATGCTTGTTTGGTCTGGTTGGAACAGCGCTTGTAGGGCTGGTCGGGAGTCGCACAGAATCACCCAAGCAGCTGGGGTAACGGGTAGCGAGGTGGTCAGCTGCCAAGTGAAGGCCGGCCAATTAGGCTGCAGTGGAGCTGGCGTGAAAGGGAAGTCGGCACCGGACGGTTGTCCCAGTCGATGGTATGATGCAGGCAGCCTTGGCCAAATGGGGGCTTTTCCGAACGGACCGTCCGTGAACATCAGGAGCTGCCTCCTAAGCCTGTCGTGCAGTTTCGCCACGGCTGCCTGGTGGAGCTCGCACACCGGTGTCCACCTTTTCTTGAGGTGGTCGAGCCATAATTGTACGTCCAGAGGTTGCTGATGGGGTGGAGGGGGCTGGATAGGACTGGGAGGTTCGGGGACCAGCTCTTCATAGAGAGCGCAGACCTGTGCCATTAGTGACGCTGGTTGGCTCCGCAGTCTCCGAAGGAGGCCTGCGGAGCCAGTCTACACAGGACCCCCGGTGGCCCTGTGAAGGCGATCCCCATGATGCATCGCCTGTCGTAGCATCGAGAGTGACAGAGGCCAGGTCTGGGCCTCCGCCAGTGTTGCACCTATGGGCGACTGACGGGGAAGTCCCATGAATCGCCGAATCGCCATGCTGTGTTGCTGCTCCAGCTGCTCCTTGCGGTGTGGCGCCAGCGGCACCAAGGTCAGTGCGTAAGTTTGCGCTGCCATTGTAGCCCCTTTGTAGAGCCTTAGGGCCAGCCACGAGGTGCACCCTTGGCCCCTGCTGAGTAGCTTGCTTGCAGCAGTCCCGAGACCCTGGTGGCCTTGAAGGCAGTGAGTTTAACGGCCGGTATCCAGGTAACGTGGTGGTCGATCCTTAGCCTCAGGTACGTCGCTGCCTTGCTCCACGGGATCGGTTGATCTGAGAGAGGGCACCATCGCCGTCAGATATTCGCCTTCACCGACTTCTTCCATTGCCTTGAGTGGGGCCCAGCCAGCGAACGGTCGAGAGTGAGGAGCGAGAGGATGGGAGAGCGGGACGCCAGCGTTCTCGGCTCTGCATTGGCGTTTCACAGCGGTGTATCGAGCACGCATTTCAGGATGTTCTTGAGAGGCGCCCAGCTAGCAAACGAACGAGGGTGAGGCGCGAGTGGACGGGAAAGTGGAGTGCAGGGAGGAGAGAGAGCGAGAGACAGAGCGGCGAAGCACTGCACCTACCCTCTCCCACAGGCACTGCGCCATGCTCCCGACTGGGCGGCAGAAATTAGGTATCGTTTTCCTCTTTTTACCACTACCACCACCACACTCTCCTACACTCTCTCGCACCGCATGCTCCGCTTGCCACAAGCGAAGATAAGCGCGCGCACCCGCAATTGTTCCAATGGGACAGAGTGAGAGGAGAGACATTAACACCGGCCAGCACGTGGCCGCTGCCGCCGGATACCTGACATACCCCGACTAAGAAAAGCATTCGCATTTAATTAAAAAAGTGCAAATTGTCACTGCTATATAACACCGCAGTGTTCCATACAAACTACATCAAACTCTGAACGCGTGTTGCATATACTTCTTGAACAAGCAAAATATTTTGATGTTGGTTCCGACATTTCGAACATATCCACTGAAGACCGTAAAATTTACAGTGCGGATGGGTGGCCAAAATCGATCAAAACGTGCCTGTAACCAGCCTGTGGTTGTCGCAGAGCCGGCAACGTTTAGTCTAGGCCCTCCTCTCCGTATCCTGCTTCTGTGGCAATGAAAATCAGCGCTAGTCACATGAAAGGAATGAAAAAGCAACCCTTTTAATTGAGTATAACCCGCGAGCGTAGAACGCGACACTCTTCTGACTTCGCTTGTCAATCGGGCTGTCATTTTTTTTTCTTCGTCAGTGTCCTGCATACTATGTACAGCCAGCAAACTTCAAAGTGCAGTAAGTTTTCAGCACATCCGGATCTCTTGCAGAGGTATCGCAATTATAAGTGCTCTAACATGGGTAGCGCAAATCTACAGTAAAAAAAAAAAGCCCATTTCAGAATATATTCGCCCAAGCACTCACTTTCCCTCTAGTGCACCTTAGTCCGACATTCCTTAATGGGCACGAACATATAGAAAAGCGCAAAACCACTTTTTTTTCTCGCCACATGCAAGCTTTGCCAGCAGCGCGGCAACCTCTTCGGATGGATGGATGAATGGATGTATCCTGATGTGCCCTTTAGACCGGGTGGTGGCTCACGCCACCTGGCCATAAAGTTAAGTACTATCACTGTGTGTTTAAGGATTGAGTCACTCGTGCCTCGATTGCAACCACCAATGTTAGCCTCCTCCTGGTTATTTTTACCCATTTTAAGTCTATTTTGCCTTCACTGTCCCTAAACCCCAATGCTTTGAAAAATTCGATGCGTTTTCTTCGACTACAGGGTGGAGCCCTTCTTAGAACATTATGAAATGTTCAGCCGTTTCCTCCTCCTGTCCACACGCGCTACATACCATATCTTTGCCTTCGCATTTCGCTCGGTACGTCTTGGTCCACAACACTCTCGTTCTAGCCTCGAAGAGCAGAGAACTACCCCGAGAATCATCGTAGATCTCTCCCTTGCGATTTCCTGCTTAAAAGCTCGGTAGGTCTCCATTGATTATTTCGTAAGCATTCCCATCTTCCACATATCCCTCCCTGTTTCCTTCACCTTCTTCTTAACCGATGTTTCTTTTTGGCTTGGTATTCTGTTGTTGTCGTTCCGACAATACAAAGGACCACCGCGGTGCGGAGAAAAAAGCGGGCCACACCCACCTCTCTGTGCGATTGGGACGGCCGGAGAGAACCCGCCGCACCCCTTCCATATCAGAGGCCATTGTCCGGCTTACAGGCCGTTTTTCCTGGTTATTAACACGTTCTCATTTCTCCAGCTATCCACATTCCAGATAGAAAACGGAAAATTTGTAATTGTTTTTTCGAGAACCAAAACTTATTCGCAATATATTTCCTCCTTGTGTTATGGTACGCGATTTATATGAAACGTATGTTTTCGCATGTGGAGGTCTCAGTGGTGGAACTGTTTTAGTGAGCCTATTTTCTCAATGTTTATTCCGTTCATCTTCGTATTGCCAATTAGATGTGATCGTGTTTATCGTTAGGGTTAGTCAAAATAAAGTACTTGAAACTACGGCGTAATGTTGCTTTGATCTCTTTTTTTGCCAGCATAACAAGCACAGAAAAATTTGTTGTTCGCATACACTGCACTACCAGATTACGAAGCTATACAACAAAATAAAGCTGCAGGATAAAGAAACGACTAATCCGGAAAAATAGTTGAGCAAGCAATAAGTCAACTGTCTTTCGTAGTACTTTATACACTTATCCCCACTTTACTCAGAAAAAAAGAACGCACCAATCTAAACTGCAGCCCATAATGTTTATGCAGGTTCGCAATGGCGTGCACATGCAACACTGATGCAGTGATTGGACTTTCACACGCTTGTATGAGCACTGAACGTTGCACGCGATCTTTTATGCGCATTTACTGTGCTTCTAGGCAACATCATCTATTCTGTTTGTTGCGAGTGCTTGTGTGTGCAAATTGTTGTTTCAGGTGAAAAGACACCGTCAGGCGTTAATGCATTTTGCCCTCTCTTTCTTGAAGACTTTGTACCGTTGAATAAAGAAAAAATCAATCATCAAGACGTGTTTTTGCATATTTCCTTTCCTGTTAGTTTCGCTTGTTGTGTGTAGCGTATATTCCACTTATACTTACGTGCAGGTGTCCCGCGCACACAAGAATGAAGACTTTCTTTAAGTAAATATGCACTGATCTCGGCGACATTACTGGTGCTGCACCACTGTAATGCACTACATACATGATTTTGTTCCAATAGTATAGGCAAATCAACAATGTTTGTATTTATATGCAAAGAGTATGAATAATTACTTTCGAGGGAGTCATGTTTTAGAGCGTGGATAAAAAAACTGTGGGCCATCTTCCCGAAGGGAACCCTGATGAGATGCGAAGCAGCAGTGGTGCGCACAGCATCGACATGTCAAACGAATATTATCGCGACGAAAACAAGAACGGGAAAAAAAAGACAGAACCGAACGTTGTAGTTGGTCTTTTTTTTTCCGTCCCTGTTTTCGTCGAGCTAACATTCGTTTAAGATATAAGTGCACCTACTCGCCCAATCGTCCCTTCTGACGCATGGCATTAACCCGGTTGAAACGGGCGTCGACGCGAGAGATGGGAGAATGGTTTGAAGCGAAACTCAGCTTAGCGCGTTTAGTCTAGAAAATGTTTGTTTGAAACGCAAAGACGCGGCAGGCGGGACGCGGTGAAAACGCTTGCACTCGGCTACCTTGGCTCTCGTCTCGTCGGTGTCACCCACGTGCCGTCTTTATTCTCGAACGCGATTGGTGTTCTTGACTCGCACCTAGTCGATGTCAATTGTCTTCCGCTGCCGAAACTTGCGTTCAGCTGCCCTGGCTCACTCCTCGTCGGTGTTGACATCGCCATTTGCGAACGCAACCGGCTTCGCTAACCCTCGTGACGCCAGTGACAGCGGGGAAAGGTACGCGCACACTAGCGGGAAGCATGCCACGACGGCGTCCCCGCCCATCAGTGCGATCGCGCAGTAAGCAGCGGCATGCTGTCCACAATGTCGGCGCCGCGAGATTCTCGAGGTGAGGCCACAGAACTTCTGGTGAGGCGTGCAGTGCGCGAACCCGCCGGCTTCCGGCTTCTTACTGACAGATGGAGAGAAGTGGCGCGAGTAAGATGATGCCCACGCGAGCAGTGGGCTCGAGTGTTGCGTTCGGTAGCGAGGGTGAAGCGAGAGAGAGCTGACAACGGGGCGAGCGCGTGGCAGGTGAGGGAGGGAGACGTTACCAAGCACTGCTAGGAGGGCGTGAGCTACTTCGCTCCGCTCCAACACCTGCGACTATGGGAGGGGTGGGGCGGAGGGACAGCGTTACAGAGGCTAGTAAAAGAGCTGGTTGGCATGTAAATCTTTTCAATGACTACTAGGGGAGAAAGACCATTGGGTTGGCGATGTTACTTCGAAATGAAACGCATTAGTGGTATCAATGAAATAATAAAAATAGATTCTCACCTCAACATAGTTGAGCGCTCACGAGTGATGTGCCTGTCAGGAGCATCATCTCCATTGCAGAGGCTCTGCAGAGAAGCAAGCACGTAGTACTATATTACACAATAGTGCCACACGCCATCAAAAGCTGCCCCTAGGTGTCAGACTCTGCCCCGGCGGTACTGCAAAAGACGCCGCCACCAGCGCTACCATAGCCGCGCAGGCCATAATTGGGTAGAGCAAGTGAACGTGCATAGGCCTTCTTTTTCGTTGGTATTGAGGGGCGGTTTCATAAAAATCAAGGGCCTAGCAAGCCTCTTTCTTGAATCCAAGCTCGCTTCAGAGAAGTAGAAACCTCACCAAAACAAACTGCGGGTACAATGCAAAAGATGTTTGCTATTTTGGTGTGCTGCCTGCAAGTGAGCTTTGCATGACACGAGTTCAAGGCAAGCACTCTGATGATCGTTATGTAACGCCTAAATGCGTTGAACTTGGGCATACACATGATGCCAAAGCGTTGAAGTCCATACACGAGCATTCTAATGACCAAAGTTGGTGCGAAGCAGGCTTTATCTGGCGCGAATTTTTCTGGGTGAAAGGGCCAGTCAAGCTGTGAAATGCAGCTTTTTCCCTTCGCACCAAACCACGTATACAGAGTATTTTCGTGTACTTGTAACGTGGTTGAATAAACTCAAACTCAAACAAATGGCCCTGGCGATTTTCACCTTTGCAGTTGTATTCTCTATCGATATCCCGCTTCCTGTGCGTTGAGCTGTTTTATTACGCATGTCAGAACGTTCGGTGGGCGGATGTCTGCCATTTGTATGAACTGGGAATGCGGACACATGCGTGTCCTATTTTTCGGTATACAACGAAAGACGAAACCGAGGCCTCCGAGATAGCTCTGGTCATCGCGGAGACCGACGCCAAGAAAAAAAAAAAAAACCCGATTGGTGTCGCGATCATTTTGCGATTTACCTGTAGGACGTAAGTGTTTGCACTTCGTAGTTAAAGCCGGAACCTAGAGCTTTCAAAAACCTACAGGCGTAATGTTGCGTGGTAGCGACAACTTCAGATTATTTGTGACTGTGTCACCTGTCTAGTGTTGCACGGCGCGCACCGCATCAGAGGCTTTGTTAATCTTCATAATCAATGTTACCTTTGTTCTCCGTCAAGGCTACTGAAAACAAAAATGGCCCCGTGTCTGCATGTAATCTGCAAATGTCGTCGAAAGACAATAGTCTTGCGTGTGGAGAGAGTGAACAAAACATTTATTTGATGTTCTGCGCAAGAAAATCAGTGAATGGTATTCCGGAGGCTCTGCGTTAGAGTGCCTCGAGCGGGCATCGGAGGCGAACGAGCGCATCAAGCCACGTCATGGGTTGGGGTTGGGTGGGTGGATATGGCTGTACCCTTTAGATCGGGCGGTGGCTAGCGCCACCAAGCCGTAATACTTAATGAACTTAAAACTATATTTATTTTTTTCCTTAAAAAGTGAGTTTGAGAATTCGTACTTTGCAGTGAAGAGTTTAATTTTCACTCGTGCCTTGACTTTAGCCACCAATCAGATAACCTCCTTCTAGTTAAGTCTACTTGCCTAAAGTCTATTTTGCCCTCCCGGTCCCTAAACCCCAGTGCTTTGAAAAACTCTGCGCCATCATCCTGAACTATAGGGTGAAGCCCTTTACAGAACATTATCAAGTGTTCGGCAGTTTCTTCTTCCTCTCCACACGCACTGCATACTGTGTCTAACCCTTCGCATTTGGCCCGATATGTCTTGGTTCGCAGTACTCCTGTCCTAGCCTCAAACAGTAGAGAACTACCCCGAGTATTATCATAGATCCTTTCCTTGGCAATTTCCTGCTTAAATGTTCGATAGATCTCTAGTGCGGACTTCTTAATCATGTCCATTCTCCACATGTTAGTCTCCGTTTCCTTCACTTCCTTCTTAACCGATAGTTCTTTTTGGTTTGACCACCAGCTGTTTTCTATGTATTTACCAGTCAACTTCCTGGTTCGCTTCCTCCATTTTGTATCGACATTCTTCATGTACAAGTAGCTGAAGACCTTCCTAGCCCAACGCTCTTCCCCCATTTCTCTCAATCACTTCTCAAATTTTATCTTGCTGCTAGCTTCCCTGCCCTGAAATGATGTCCATCCCATATCACCTTGTACTCCCTGATTTGGTGTATTCCCATGAGATCCTAAAGCAAGCCTACCTATTCCCCGTTGCTTAATTTCTAATCTTGCTTGAACTTCTGATCTCATGCACAAGACCGCATTGCCGAACGTCAGCCCAGGAACCATGACCCCTTTCCATATTCCTCTCACAACATCATACCTATTGTAATTCCACAGTGCCCTATTTTTCATGACTGCTGCATTCCTGTTGCCTTTAGTCGTTACGTATGTTTCATGTTCCCTCAGATACTCGATCCCATTGCTTATCCATACGCCCAGATATTTGTATTTATCTGTTATCTCTAGCGTGACCTCTTGTATTCTAAGCTCTCTACATTCGTTGCCATTAAAAATCATGACTGCTGATTTTTCCTTACTGAATCTAAAATCTAACCTATCTCCCTCATTACCGCAGATGTCCATCAATCTCTGCAAATCTTCCTTGTTGTTGGCCATTAGCACTATATCGTCTGCGTACATTAGTGCTGGTAGTGCCTGGTCAATAAGTTTTCCTTGTTTGACTAAAGAGAGGTTGAAGCCGAGTCCACTTCCCTCTAATTTTGCCTCTAATCCTTGTAGGTACATCATGAATAATAAGGGTGACAGGGGGCACCCCTGCCTAAGCCCCCGTTTTACCTCTGCAGGCTTGGATACCTGTTTTTCCCACTTTATAACTACCTTGTTACCTTTATAGATACCCTTTAAAAGGTTAGTGACTACATGTTCCAAGCCTAGTGTGTCCAGTATTTCCCCACAATTCCTCTTGAACCACGCTATCGTACGCTCCCTTGATATCCAAAAATGCTAGCCACAGGGGCCTGTGTTCCTTTTCTGCTATTTCGATGCACTGCGTCAGTGAGAACAGATTGTCTTCCAACCTCCTGTGTTTCCGAAACCCATTCTGCAGTTCCCCCAGCACCCCCTCATCCTCTATCCACGCCTGCAGTCTTTCCTTTATAATCTGCATCGCCAGCCTGTAGACCACTGATGTCACTGTTATAGGACGGTAGTTGTTTATGTCAGCTTTGTCCCCCTTTCCTTTATAGATCATGCTCATCCTGCTAAGTTTCCATCCATCGGGAACTTCACCATCGATTATTATTGTGCTCACTCCCTCTCTCAATGCCTGCTTAGACTTCGGACCTAATGTCTTTATCAGCCTAATTGGAATGCGATCTGGGCCTGTTGATGTACTACTAGGAACCCTTTTCTCCGCCCTTTCCCACTCTTGTTGTGAAAATGGAGCCATTGCACCACTTGATTTGTCCTTGTCTACTGTGGTGCATAAAGTACTTTTTTGTTGAAATTTTTCTGTCACCCTTGTTCTTATATATTCAATAGCTTCGCCCCCTTCTAGCCTAGCACCTTGGGCTGTAGTTATAAAACTCTGCTCTAGGCTCGTCTCATTTCTTAGGGAGTTTAGATGGTTCCAAAGTTTCGCAGCTGCCTTTCTATCTTTTTTATGTACTTCTGCCAGCCACTGAGCTCCCTTCCTTCTAATCTTTTCATTGATCAGAAGGGATGCATCCCTTCTACAGCTTAGAAAGGATGCCCATTTTCTTTCAACATCATCTGTCGGTTCACCCCGCTGCTTAGCATGCCTGTGTTCCCTAGAGGCTTCCTGACGTTTTGCTATGGCTCTCTTAACTTCCTAAACCCACCAACTTTTGGGTTTGTGTCTTCTTTTTCGGGGTGACTTGTCACGTGTCTTAGCAAGCTCTAGCTCAATGAGTCTAATTAGATTCGTGTATGTCCACACTGTCTTATTATCCTCCGTGATTACTTTCTCAATTTGTTTAGTGGCTATTTCAATTTGCCTTTCTGCATAAAAATTTTCCTGTAGTTGCTCATCTTGTCTCCTTCCCACTTTCACTGCTCTTCCAAAACTTAGCTTGGTACGTTTGTGATCGCTACCCATACTTCTGGAGCCACCTTCATCTATGTGCATTCCCCTGAGCTTATCATACATCCTATGTGACATCAGTGCATAATCTATTGTCGACTGAAGTCTTCCTACCTCCCATGTTATTTGCCCTTCACACTTCTCGGTACTGTTGCAAATGATCAAATCAAGCCTTTCACACATATCCATGATCATTTTGCCTGTCGGGTCGGTATACCCATCCATATCTTCTATGTGCGCATTCATGTCTCCTAGTATAATTATCTCGCACTCTCTTCCTAACTCCTGAATGTCCTTTGATATACAATCTACCATTGCCTGGTTTTCCTCTCTGGCCTTTGCTCCCGTCCACAAGTACACGAAACCAAGGAGTGTTATTTGACCTGCCACTTTCCCTTTTACCCATAAATGTTCCTTGCACTCCTGCTTGACCCTTTGCCAGTCTGTACTTTTATGAATGAAGCCCCGCCGCGGTGGTCTAGTGGCTAAGGTACTCGGCTGCTGACCCGCAGGTCACGGGTTCAAATCCCGGCTGCGGCGGCTGCATTTCCGATGGAGGCGGAAATGTTGTAGGCCCGTGTACTCAGATTTGGGTGCACGTTAAAGAACCCCAGGTGGTCGAAATTTCCGGAGCCCTCCACTACGGCGTCTCTCATAATCATATGGTGGTTTTGGGACGTTAAACCCCACAAATCTAATCTAATCTAACTTTTATGAATGAATGCCCCAATACCACCCCCGTTTCTGCTGCCTTCTGTTCTATTACAATATTCCCACGCGTAGTCCGGATTGTTCGGAGGTTGTTCCATGTCCCTGAGATGTGTTTCTACAAAACCGTATACCATCGGCCTCTCTCCCCTTAGCTGTTCTTCTATCTCTTCCCACTTCAGCCTGTTCCTACCACCCTGCATGTTAATATACCCTATGTGTGAATTCGCTCGGCGCTCGTGGCTACGTCTATTTATGCCCCGGACTCTACCTATCTTAAATATTGGTGCCACTTTGGAATCGTATCTGTCCATATCACCTGTCAAAGAGTCTCCCTGGTTGTTTTCCTCGTTGCTAGCTATCCTGCACCCCGAAGGGCTCGCTTGCCCCCCAAAAAAGCTACTGCACGTCCTGCAAGTCGCCAACCCACCTCATGACCTAGCCGCCCATCGAAGTGAATTCTGTCTCGTTGAAAACCCCCCCACCTATGCACCTCTCTGTTTATTTCCACCACCTCAAAGCCTTGCTCTCAACTCATCCGCTATATCTCTTGGTTTGCGTTGACCACCGCTCTTTGCAGGTTACTATCACGCACCGGTACCTCCGGTATCGTGCATATCACTACCTGTACCTTAGGAGAAGTGGCGCGCATGTCATCGACGCCTTTCGCCAGTGTGGCTACGAGTCCTGCTGCATCTTCATTTAGGACATCGTTTAAACCGCCTGAAATTATCACGAGGTTTCGTCTATCAGCTGTCGTTTTGAGCTTTGCGCTCGCTTGCCTCATGACTGCTTCCAGCCTGCGTCCTGGGAACGCCCCTACTGCAACCCTCTTGTCACCTCTTACCCTCTCTTTGATGGCTTCTGTGCATCGATTTAAATTCGAGTCCCCGGCGATTATCACATGCTGTGACTTTTCAGCTGGAGCGTTCTGCACCTGGGGACTACTTGCACCTGTGACGCCGGCTGCTTTGTTCCCTCCCTGCCCCACCACTACCTCGCTGAAGCTGGGCCTTGCGACAGTTGAACCGGCTAAACCTGTTTTTTCCAAACTTGCTTGCTTTTCCTTCTCCACCGTTCTGGTTGCCGGTTCCCTACTGTTCTCTCGGTAGGTCGCTTCTTTGTTCAGCTTCGCTAGCACTTCCTCGGCGGACTTCAGTCTTTCTCCCATTGCCCTCGTTTTCTCTTGCTCTGTCGCCAACGCAGTTTCGAGCTCGGCGATTCTCATCAACAGTTCACTCTGGGCAACCATCATTTTCTCCATTTTTTCCTCGACCTCACATTGCCTACACTTCGCGTCAGCCTCTTCTCAATCCGCTTCTACGCTTGGGTCCACTTTCAAACCCACTCCACATCCTGAACACTTTACAGTCTTTTTAACCATGCCTTTCTGACACCAATTGTCCCTATACTCGATAATTCTAAACTCAAGCCCTGCACTACGAAAAAAAAGAAAGTCTAAGCTCTACTACAAAAATTTGCGCGTTCAATGTACGTGCACCTCCCCCACAAGGTGGCAAAAGAAAAAAAAGGAAACAAACAACAACAAAAAAATTCAAACACACACACCCGCACTAACTAATAAATACCTGGTGACTGGCCCCCGAAAAAGCCGTACCATAAAATAAGTGCTACGAAGATTTCAACCACTGCCTTATAATTATAAAGACAAGCTCAAAACATGCAAAAACACTTATCTGCGCAGTCGATCCGGACCGCTCAAAAAACACGTCCATCCACGTTGACAGCCCGAACTGAACTGTCACACGTGAGACATGAGCGCCATCTGCCAGTTTCTTTTGGAAAACAAAGCGCGTGGCCGTGCGCACCCATCTCAGAGGTGATAAGGCGTAGAACGCGAGGCGACGGGTAGTTGCCACCACAGTCTCGTATTAGCAAAGCGTTGGAAACGCCGTTCCATGCAAGCGTTGCATGGTAAGCGCAGCGTGATAAGCGCTACGGTCCTTAAAAGTACTTATGTAACCCCGCCGCGGTGGTCTAGTGGCTAAGGTACTCGGCTGCTGACCCGCAGGGCGCGGGTTCGAATCCCGGCTGCAGCGGCTGCATTTCCGATGGAGGCGGAAATGTTGTAGGCCCGTGTGCTCAGATTTGGGTGCACGTTAAAGAACCCCAGGTGGTCTAAATTTCCGGAGCCCTCCACTACGGCGTCTCTCATAATCATATAGTGGTTTTGGGACGTTAAACCCTACATATCAATCAAAAGTACTTATGTATGCGTTTTCTAGTAAGATATTCATATGCAGAATATATGCGTGTTGTTATGGTGCCCCAGACATGCGTAATAAATGCTTTTTAATTGAAAATTGCACAAGCATGAACGCTCAACCTTGAGCAACATTAGTGGTCGCTCCGGATGGGGTCGGCCGTTTCAAGTACTCGATGCCGGTAAGAGTAGACAAACAGACAAACGTACAGACAGACAGACAGACAGACAGACAGACAGACAGACAAACCAAAATTCTTGCGTCGAAGGTCTCCAAGCAAGACTATCATCTTTAATAACAGGAGACCAACAATAGCACACTTTCTCATGCGACCGGCTGTGGGAAACGCAAGTAATTCGTTTACCCAACACGCACACAATGACCCGCATCCAGCACTCTCGCGGTTCTGCTTCGCGAAAGCTGCGGAAATCGGCGAAACTGAAGTCGTTCACGTGGCTATTCATAACGCAACAGTAGCGTCGAGTTGGGTCTTTTTACGTAGAGCGCGGAGCTGTTGCGTCTGCTCTTGTTTTCGCTATAGTTCTGGTGAACTGATTGGAGATTAAGCCACCAATACTCGTCTCTGTAAATTTTCATCAGAAATAACTTTTTATGTATGATTAACGTGCGCGAGTTTCCTCCTCAATTGAAAAAGGCGCGCACGTGCCGCTCCTATGGTCCGACCTTGGAGGTGGCTACTTGCAACTACGACGACTACATCGTGGACACACGACCCACGGCATAGGAAGCTTCGCCCCCAAAAAGGCTCTGAAAGGCCGCTCTTCCAGAATTTACTATGACAGTGCTGCGCGTTTCGCGTAGGCCTGGCGGTTTTTAAAAATGCGCAGCATTTCTTAGTCGCGAGATGTTGCGCTTCGGCGTCGGCGCTGTCCACACCCACACTACACATGCTCGACTCGACTCGTTCCTCGTCTCTTCTCGCTCGAACGCAGGCTGTGTTTGTATGAACGGCGGAGCACACTTTCGGAATTAAATCGAGGGCGTCTTTGCGGACCTCTCTCCCACACTCCTACCCGTCGAAGACGGGTGGTGTGTGTGTATGTATATATATTGTAAGGCAACGTTTTGGCTGCAAGACACTTCTTTTACTTGCCGAGCCTCTGCCCCCCAACACAGGTCAGACTGATGATGATGAGCATGTACATATGATAAGATGACGCGTATGAATAATGCTCGCACAGGCCCGTGTGCTCAGACTTGGGCGCACGTTAAAGAACCCCAGGTGGCCGAAATTTCCGGAGCCCTCCACTACGGCGTCTCTCATAATCATATGGTGGTTTTGGGACGTTAAACCCCACATATCAATCAATAATGCTCACACTTATTTTCCCCCCACGCGTGAGCGGCCAGCCCGGACGCGTCTTAGACGGAAACGGAACGTCGAACGAATGGCTTCAGACGTGATACGTAGGCAATCTCCGAACCACGACAGCGACGATCCGAAGAAAGGTCGGTGGGAGTGACACGATAGTTCACTGGGGACGTTTGTTCATTGATTGTATAGGGCCCAATGAAGCGTGACTGAAACTTGTCACACAATCCTGGAGTACGAATGGGCTTCCAAAGCAACACTTCATCCCCCGGACTGAAGGAGACGTCGCGATGAGAGCTGTCATAGCGTTGCTTGCAGTCTTGCTGATTGGCTTCTGTATTAAGGCTAGCCCGTTGCCGACATTCTTCGAATCTTGTGATGAACTGCTCTGATACGGTTGCCGAGGCGTCGGTTGGCACATTTAGGAAAGAGACGTCGATAGTGAATGTCGGTGAACGGGCATACACGAGGTAGAAAGGTGAGTAGCCTGTAGTTCTTTGGACAGCGGTGTTATGCGCAAACGTCACAAAAGGCAAAATGGTATCCCAGTTGTCGTGGTTTGGTGCGATGTACATCGACAGCATGTATGTTAGTGTCCGATGAAATCTCTCTGTCAGCCCATTAGTTTGGGGGTGGTAGGCTGACGTCGTCTTATGTACTGTGCCACAGGTTGTGAGCTGGGTTTCGATTATGGTGGACAGGAACGTCTTGCCGCGATCACTCAGGAGAACGCGAGGTGCACCGTGACGCAATAAAATGGCGTTGAGAAAGAAGTCTGCGACGTCTGAAGCAGAACTTGTGCGTAGTGGAGCAGTCTCTGCGTACCTTGTCAGGTGGTCGACAGCAGTCACAATCCAACGATTACCTGCTGGCGTGATGGGGAGAGGTCTGAGTAGGTCTATGCCAACGATGGCAAAAGGAGTCTCGGGACACGGGATAGGTTGCAACGGCCAGCAGGAGACGAAGTTGGTCGCTGCCGCGTTGACACAGATGGCAAGATGCAACGTACTTGGCCACAAAGGTAGAGATGCCCGGCCAGAAAAAATGGTTTCTGATGCGGCTTTGTGTTTTGTGAAATCCCAAGTGGCCTGCACATGGGTCGTCGTGAAAGGCTTCGAGGACTTGATGACGTAGAGAACGCGGAAGTACTGGAATCCAGTGGTGTCCATCATTAGTGTAAACTTAACGATGGAGCACATTGTTATCGAGCTTAAATTGCCGTAGTTGTCGGCGCAATCGAGCATTAGGAGTAGGTGATATGCCATTTAGGCCTTGGATAATGCGATTGCAATATGAATCCTCACGCTGGCGTGTGACGAACTCGGTGTAGCGATTTGAAGCCAGCGTTTCGATAACCGCAAGGTGTGATAATGTGAGGGGTGACGCAGTGCCTCGCCCACCAGACGAGCAATCAGCTGACGTACTTGATGATGACAGTGGAAGGGGGCAGCGAGAGAGAGCATCTGCATCTTGGAGCCTTTTGCCAGACTTATAGATGACGTCAAAATCGTACTCTTGCAGGCGGAGCACCCAACGACCGAGGTGACCAGACAAGTTTCTCAGTGTCGATAGCCAGCACAAGGTGTGGTGGTCTGTAATCAGTGTGAAGTGGCCTCCGTAAAGATACGGTCAAAATTTTTGTATGGCCCAAACGACAGCGAGGCACTCCTGCTCAGTTATAGAGTAGTTCTGTTCAGCAGCCGTAAGAGCACGACTAGCATACGCTATAACTCTTTCCCGTGAAGTGGCATCCCACTGTAGAAGAACTGCACCAACTCCATGGCCGCTTGCGTCGGTGTGCAGACATGTAAGTGCGTTCTCGTCGAAATGGCACAGAACAGGGTCAGAGGTTAAAGCATTCTTGAGGGCTTGAAAGGCACGCTCGCAGTCGTCGTTCCAAGCGAAAGTTGATCCGGATGTCAGCAGCTTGTGCAGTGGCGACGCGATGGCAGCAGAATGACTAATGAAGCGGCGGAAGTAGGATGCCAGGCCCAGGAAACTTCGTAGGTGTTTCTGTTTTTCTGGAGGAGGGAAGCGTATCACGGCAGCAAGCTTGTCAGGATCCGGACGAACGCCCTCTTTGCTGACAAGGTGGCCCAACACCTTGATGTTCTTGTTGGCGAAATGGCATTTTTTGTGTTTAGCTGAAGTCCAGCACTGGAAATACACGTCAAAACTTCGTCCAAACGATCAAGATGCTGACGAAAAGAAGAGGAGAAGATGACGATGTCATCTAGATAACAGAGACATGTTTTCCATTTTAGGCCGCGCAGAACGGTGTACATCATGCGTTCAAACGTGGCAGGAGCGTTACATAAACCAAATGGCATGACGTTGAATTCGTACAGCCCGTCTGGTGTTGCAAAGGCAGTTTTTTCTTTGTCCGCTTCGTGCATAGGTATTTGCCAATAACCAGACCATAAATCGAGGCTGGAGAAAAATTCAGCGCCTTGCAGAGAGTCAAGTGCGTCGTCGACTCGTGGCATCGGGTAGACGTATTTGCGCGTGATCTTATTAAGTGCTCAATAATCGACGCAGAATCGCACCGAACCATCCTTCTTTCGGACTAGCACCACAGGTGATGACCACGAGCTAGACGAAGGCCGTATAACATCTCGTTTGAGCATATCAGCAACGTTGTCCTCGATGATTTTCCGCTCTGCGGACGACACTCGATATGGGCGGCGGCGTACGATTGTATTGCCTTCAGTTTCAATTCGATGCATGGCGACAGAAGTGGGATTCAGAAGTTGGAATATACATGAAATGAAGCGCTGTGTTTTTTAAGCACATTCAAAAGTTCTTGCTTGTGCGCTGACGTGAGATCGGGATTTATAGTGGCTTTTAAAGCAGCCGTTGTAGCATGGTCATTAGTACTCGTAGAGAAAGATGGCGAGTCTCCGTGAAGGGGCACCAGAGAAAGTGGTTCGGTATCTGTGAAGCAAACCACACTGGTGCCCTGGGGCAGTGCAACAGGCAATGAAGTGGGGTTAACTGCCGTAACTAATGCTCTGCCATCACGAAAGCGCACCAGGCTAGGATCGATGGTAAGTCCACCAGAGATGTAACGTCCACACGGTGCTAGGAACACATCACCAGTATCGACGTTATCTGAAGTCAGGGTCAGAATATGCTCATTACTTGGAGGAATAAAGCAGTCATCAGCGGTGACAAAACGCTGGCTATGGGCATAGTTAGCAGACGAAAGCGCAGTATATGACATGTGAATGACCCTCTGACGGCAAGGTATCACGGCTGAAGCTGAGGAGAGAAAGTCCCATCCTAATATGAGCTCATTGGTACACGATGAAAGAACAAGGAACTTTATATAGCGAAGGATGCCCTCAATAAAAACTCGTACCGTGCAAACACCAGAAGGCTGAACAAAAACCGCATTAGCACAGCGAAGGGGAGGGCCATCATACGGTGTCTTCACTTTGCGCAAACAGGAACACAAGTTCACACTAATAACTGAGAGCAATGCACCTGTGTCCACCAAGGCTTCAGTTCATATACCCTCAACACACACTAAAAGTACATTTGAGGGGCGTTCCGGAGGAGTTCGATGCAGTCTGCCAAATGCAGCTTTCCCTCCTGAAGTTGCACTGTTTAGTTTTCCGGGCGATGATCAGACGCCGTGGTAACCGGACGAAGTGGTGACGAGGAACGGCGCATAGGTGACGGGGAGCGACGGCGCGAGGAGCGGAAGGTACTGGCTGCATCGAAGTGCTGTGGAGAGGGTGAGCGGCGTCGGTAAAGTTGGTATGGGTGACGATGTTGTGGAGAGGAGGCAAACTCATCCCTCTCGTAGTCACCATAGCCATGCCTTTCGTCTGGTTGACGTCGACGACAGAGCCGTGATATGTGGCCGCGTATTCCGCAATAATAGCAAATAGGTCGAGATGGACGCCAGGCTTGAAGCGAAGGAGGCGTTGCTCTGTGGGCAAGGACATTCAGTGAAGGCTGCATAGTTGACCCATACTGCGGTGATTGCTGAGGAGGTGACACTGCAAACACCTGAGTGTACGTCGGCTTTGGAGTGGTATTCGAGCTCGGGACTTGCTCACACGTCATGAACGCTAGTTCCTCCCTCACAATGTTGCGGAGGCTGCCTGTAGAAGGTGTCATGCGGAGCTCATAAGATGACGAGGTGGCTTGGAGTTGCAGCTCCTCGCGGATCACAGACCATATCAACGCACGGAGCTCACCGTCATGTGTTGGCCTGATATCTGCTGTTTCAGGTTGCAAACGTATAAGTTGAAGGTCATCGAGTCGCTGACACGTACTGATGATATCGGCGACCGTGGCCGGGTTCCTTGCCGCCAGAGCGTTAAATGCGATGGCGCCTATGCCCTTGATCAAATGGAGAACGCGGTCATGCTCCGCCGTCGAGCTGTCAACGCCACGGCATAGGGCTAGGACATCTTCAATGTACGATGTATAGGACTCGCCGGAGTGCTGGACACGTTCAGGAAGCTTCCGTTTGGCGATGTTTGCACGTACAGAAGGGTTGGCAAATATCTGACGGAGCTGCTGCTTAAAGGGAGGCCAGTCTGGGAAATCCAGCTGATGGTTGAGAAACCATGTCTTAGCGACACCCGTCAGGTAGAAAAGTACACGGGACAGCTTCACAGAATTATGCCAATAGTTAAGCGCACTCATACGGTCGTACTCATCCAACCAGTCTTCAACGTCTTCACCGCGAAGGCCGGAGAACATCGGGGGATCTTTTTGAGGGGCGGTGACAGTCCAAGAAGGCATGTCTAGAGGTGCAGGCGGGGTGGATGGAGCCGTGTTGTTGTGCTCGTCTTGCGACATGACCGTAGGCTGACTGCGCAGACGGCGACCCGACCGGAGCTCCAGGGATGGTTTGTATTCGAAGATAACGAAAAAGCGCTGCAGGGAGAGGACCAGGGGATCGGAATTCACTCTCCACCACTTGTAAGGCAACGTTTTGGCTGCAAGACACTTCTTTTACTTGCCGAGCCTCTGCCCCCCAACACAGGTCAGACTGATGATGATGAGTATGTACATATGATAAATGACGCGTATGAATAATGCTCACAATATATATATATATATATATATATATATATATATATATATATATATATATATATATATATATATATATATATATATATATATATATATATATATATATATATATATATATATATAAGCAGTGGAGTGCGCGTTCACGATTCAATCAAGGGCGTTTCCTCCCCGTCCAATACAATGATGTCACCAAGTAATAAAGACAATTTAACTTTACAGTCCTTGCCTTCGCCTCTCCTGCATTTAATAAAAAAAATAATAAAGACAAAAAAACAATTAAGGATTCCCAAAGCATACCCAATTACGCAACATTTACGAAATATCCCCACCACTCTGCGACGCATTTACTCGAGTTCCCTCCATGAAAAGAAGCGGGTGCCAATTTTAGAGACAAAGCTCTTTAAGCCATAGGTCGTGCATTCCCGATGTACGTAGTAGTAGTAGTAGTAGTAGTAGCTGTAGTAGTAGTAGTAGTAGTTAGCCACCTCACGTTTAGTTTTGAATGTCCGCAGGATGGCAGTACTTGTATATGATGAATATATGATGAAAAGATGCTATGCAAAATGGCGGTAGGTGGAGTGTTCACTAGATAGATGGAGAGACAGATGGACGCACGGACGGACGGACTGACAGGCACACATACAGACGCACAAACGGACGGGCGAACGAACGGAAGGACGCATGAACGGGCCCACAGATGTACGGAAGCAAGAACTAACGGACGGACGGCAGCACGGATAGACTAATGGACGCTTCGCCCAACTCTTAATGATTCACTTTATGGGTATGCCGTGATTGTTCTTTTCATGGTTTGCTGATATAGCCCTACCTAGTGTGATGGACATTAGAGTCTCTGATGAGAACTAGTGGTTCATACGCAGCTTCATTTCTTCCTTTTCTCAATATGCTACAAAAGGTATTGTTTTCTTTGCGGCGGGCTGTATAATCGTATGTTGAGTATGTACAGGCATTTATTTTTTTTGTGTTTAAGCACGAGTTGTACAAATGTACAATGAATGTTTTTTCTCTCATAATAATATAGTGGTTTTGGGACGTTAAACTCCACATATCAATCAATCAGTCAATCAATCAATCAATCAATCAATCAATCAATCAATCAATCAATCAATCAATCAATCAGTCAGTCAATCAATCAATCAATTAATGAGTGTTTTCCAATACCAAGTCCATTTGCATCGACGCTATGTAAGGTTGTGTGGCTGTCGCTGTTCTTAATTTTTTGTTGTGTAAATATTGTATTTTTGTTTCCGTTTCAGTTCTCTGCAGGGCTATTGCGTCAATCCCTGGGTCGAAGTTGGCAAGGGCGAATAGCCATGCCGGCAGCTTTTTGTAAATGACCTGTGATTCCACTGAATAAGTCTGACATGACCCATCATCCTAATTAGAGAAGGGTTAAGCACTGACGTGTACTGTGTTCATTATCTTGCCGCTTCGAGCTTTAGTTGATTTAGTTTCACTTGGCCGCTTATCAGGTAAGTCAAACGTTGCTTGGGAGTAGTTTCTGCTGAGTTACGTTCGAGAGCAATCTTAATATTTGACTGCTCAGCATTTCGCGAAACGTGTTCAGAGTTTGTTGGGTGGAATAATGGATAGCTATCTCTTTTCATGTGTTTCGTTTGACATTGCCACAACAGCGTTCTGTCTGGGAGCTTTTCCCGCAATGATGATAGGGTCCTTGTGTTTCTCTTCATCTTCCTCGATGACATTTCGTTTAATATTACGTGTTCCTTCTGTTTCCATCAAATATGCGCTGTGCCTGAACTCGCTTGAATCTATTTCTCTAGTAGCGTTTGCAAGGCTAAGTGATTTTGTTCTTTCTACGACTTGAATTTCTTTGCGGCTTCTAGCTGTTTTCTGAGTTCTCGAACTTCAGCAGACAACTAATTACTATTATGCTGTCTTGTCCCTACGTTTTGGACTCGTCTCTGGGGCCTTCTAGTAGCCACCTGGCGTCTCCTTGCTCTAATTATTTCTGGCGCTGGACACGGACCAGCTGGTGGGCCGTCCTCTGCTGTTGCACCGACATCGGCAAGGCGAGCGAGCGAGCGAGCTTGATGCTGCTGACTTGATCAGGTTGGTTGTTCCAGACCACATCCCGATAGCACGTGCTCATTGTGCTGGGTTGGGTTGCTGTGTCACATGACCGAGATTGGCCTTGCCTGCCATGCTCTCTTGGCCTGTTGACAACATGTCACTCATTGCATTGTTGCTTCCTTTGCGAATCTCCTTATGCCGTGTGTGTGTGTGTGAGTGCGCGCGCGTGTGTGTGTGTGCACGTGTGTGTGTGTGTTTACTAGGTACATATACAAGTAAAATTTGTCAAAACAAAATGCACCACTGCCTGCCTACACTTTTGACACTTAATCAAGGAACTACACTTATACTACAAAACATCGTCATAAATTTGCCGGCTTGCATTGGCGCTACGCCAATGAAATATCTGGAAAGCAGTACAATTTAGGCTGTCGATACAGAAAATTTACAATGGTTAGCAGACGGCCTGCTTTTTAACATTCGAAACTTTTTAATACGTTTAAGATAACTTTTTTGCCTAGGGTTCATGAACCAGAGGTACACGTGCTCCTTCAACCCGGCTCCCTTGTTCGGCCTCCTGACATTATAAGCACTTCGAGCTTGCATAACAGAAGCAAAGCGAGCACGAAAGCACGCGGTTGAAAGAAGATAAGCCTTCAGAGAGCATTATTAATATCTTCCGCAAAACAAAACTGCGTGGTCACAGATATAAATGTTGTGACAACGTTACTTATACTCGGGTTCCTCATAAAACAATCGAGTGCATGTGGACTCATATTAGGAACAGTACTCTGGATATTGTAAAGACTGGTGACAAAACAACCGTATTATTTAATTGTGGTTTTGATACTTTTCCTATCTTTGTAGTTAACTAGTAGCCACTTATGATGTAGCGCAGCTCAAAGCGTTGCTTAAGTGAGAAGCTAGGCGGATCCGTGCGAATTCCGATTGCACATTTCTGTGTGCGTGCGTGTGTGTGCGTGCGTGTGTGTGTATGCGCGCGCGCGTGTGTGTGCGCGTGTGTGCGTGTGCGTGCGTGCGCACGTGTGTGTGTGTTGTGTGGGCAGGCCCTTGAAACAGTGAATGTCTCGGTGGAATTTCGGCGTGCTTGCATATTCACTCGTGCACCATGGCACGTAGAAATTGTGCATACACCAATAAAGGTTCAGAAACGCATTAAACGAGCTAAAAATGAGCAATTACACGCTTTTGCAGGCTATGATGCGCGCGCTCCGAATTCAGAGTCTCCTGAGGTCTTCATTACAGTATGACTACAGCGCCGCCGCTTCAGCACCCACCAGAGAATCAGCCGAGATGCAGCGCGGCCGCTTCGTTCATGTCACTGCCGGCTTCTAGTACACTGTTGCAAGGGGAGGGGGAGGGGGGCTCGCATCGAAAAACTAGTTTTACACGCGCTCCTGCGGTCCACAAAGCTTTGACCACCAATGTACGTACACCAATCAAATAAAGCCGTAGTCTCAGATGTCCTGCGCTGCTCAGCTGTGCTCACGAGCCGCGCTTACCCGAGGTGATTCGGAGGGCGCGTCATCGCCTCTCTGTCTAGAGACCTTCGTGGTAGATTTTGGAACGACACCTCACTAACACCCACGCTTGTAGCCTGCGTGCAATGAATAGCTGAAGTACAGGTGAGGTGGTGAAACACGGTTGCTAGCTTACCGAAGAGTGACGCGGGTGGGTACAGCAAAAGCGACGCCTCCTAGAAAAATTAAGCCTGGAACGTGAGCCGCGAACGCACCGCCCTACTCTCGGATTTTACCCTCCCCTTCCGGTACTTAGGCGAACGCCTGTGGCGGTTGCCCCATGCGAACACAGCAATGCTCTCACAATTGCCTCCGAGGAACTGTGATGTCGCGTGACAGACCGGTACTGAGGCAAGTGGTCCCACGCGGCGGACGAAGTGACTCCTAAAAAGGGAAAAGAAGAGAAAAGTGAGCCCCGTTATTGTCTGCTTCAGTGAGCGACACCGCCACAGTAGCTCACGAGGGATGGGGGTGAGGAGGGATAAAAAGGATAGAAGTAAAGATGTAGGAAAGCCGAAGAAGGAGAAAAGAAGAGACGTGAGGTGGTGAGCCAGAGCGAGTGACGACAAGATGAGGGGATAAAGGAGATAGGAAAGATGAAGCACGGTCACTGGAGTCCCGAGGACGGGGCGCACCTGCGAGAGCTCCTTTCGGCGTCGGTGGATGGCGTAGAGCAAGTCCAGTAAGTCAGAGCTGCACTGTCGTCGGAGGTGGAAGGTCGTCGGCGGCAGGAGGTGACGTAGGGGAGCCCAGTCGGCCAGAGCCACGCTGACGCCGGAGGGCGCAAGCGCATGACCGGTCGGCCCGAAATCCACCACATGCGGTAGGAGGCATGACTTCCAAGATTTTGTGCTGGCAGCAAGCTCTCAATTGAAGAGAGAGCCACGTTCCAGGCATGGTTTTTCTAGGAGGCGTCGGCAAAAGTCGCTCTCAGCCAAGTGCTTGCTGCACACGGTCGATGAAGGCGTGGGGCGCTTTCGCTTTCTGAGTTGACTATCCACTTCTTCTTCATCTTCGGGTCCTTAGGATAGGCCGCAATGTTAAGAAACGAAAAGCAAAACGCTGTGCTTTTAAAATGAGCTTTAAAGGTGGACCCCATGATTGTTAGAACAGCGTCGGTAGCCACGAAACACAAGATAACCTATCGAGCTGCTTCTTTGTCGAGTTTTATCACCACGGTATTGCGCCACGCCTCTAGAGCATATTAACTCTATGTAGAGAGTGAGCGAATTCCCGAAAGTAGAAGCACGGTTCGCAGCACCGCCATCGGACGCACAACTGAACCACTTTTCCTTCCAAATATCGCGACCGATATGTTTTGACCATGGTGCTGGTTAAACATGAAGTGCACTAACGCTGTACTGTCATAAGCTCGGAGGTTGCAAAAATTTCAGCCATTTAAAGGCTGAATTTTTTCTCTGGCCTAAATTTCATGAACTTTGCTATTAAAGTCGTATGCAGTGGTTCTAACGTCTTTGAATTAAACTCATACGAATAAAATTTGTACATATTTCCGAAAAAAATTGTGATGAAAGCAACTATTGTGCCTGTCCCGTTTATGAAGGTTATGTGGGATGGTATGTAAAAAAAAGATGAGTGCGCCAATTCGTTTTTTGCGAGGGGGTAAAACCCTGCGGACATGCACCATTCAAAGCGTTAGCCTTGAGCATACGTGCTGAGGCCCACGGGACGGCTTTAAGCTCTCCCATAGTAGACTATCCTGTGCTCTAAATCGTTACCCCCTTTTTCTAACCCCCCCCCCCATTCAAAGAGTTAGCCTTGAGCATACGTGCTGAGGCCCACGGGACGGCTTTAAGCTCTCCCATAGTAGAGTACCAAGTGCTCCAATTCGTTCGTTAACCACTTTTTCTAGATATCTACTGATGTGGGTTAGATGTCCACTGGACGGCTTTAGGCTCTCCCTTAGTAGAGTCACAGAACGCCTATACACTACCATTTAGAGAAAAGAAACTGTACCTTTGACAATGCAACGAAAATAAGGGTAGCGGTGGCGTTGTGAACTAACTTATCCGACCTAGGGTTGGTGGCGGTCGGCCTATTATCATCATTGCGCTAAAGCAATATGGCGGCCGCTTTGGTAGCGGTTGCGGGGGTATGGTGGCTAGAATTGGGAGGTGACGTCAGCGCCCGCATATTCGCCGAGCGCGCGCGATCCTCGTTTTCAAGCGCCGCCGCGACGGCCACCACGGCGCTCCTGTCGGCATAGTGATGCGGGCGAAGCGCGCGCTCCGCGCTCTCTCGTCGACTCGCCGCTGGGTTCGCTGGTTCGCCTCTGGAAGCGTGTCTGGGTGTGTGCAGTTTTCCGCGTTGATGTCTCGCTTATGACAAAATGTATTTAGTTGCTGACATGACAGTGTGAGTGCCGACCTTAGGATGAACTCCAGCACTACGAAAGCGAGGCAACGCCACTGCTTTGCTCCTGGCTGCACGAGCGGCTATGTGTCATCGAGGGAGCAAGGTCAGCGTGCTTCTCTTTTCTCTGTTCCCAAAGACCCTGCCCTCTTCGAAGCCTGGCAACGAGCCGTACCCCGTGCCGACAAGTCGTTGGACGTGAAGTCGGCGCTATGTGAGCTTCATTTCGACGAGCAGTTTATTGAGCGTTTTTACACGCATGTGATAAACGGCGAAACTGTTCAGATTCCCCGAGGGAAACCGGTGCTGAAATCTGACGCGGTGCCAACCATATTCCCAAATGTTCCTGCGTATCTTTCAAAGAAAGTGCCGAAGAAAAGGACGTCAAGAACATCCACTTGCGGCCTACCATCGAAAATTCGGCGTCAGGAACCAAGCACGTCTGCTTGCGAGGAGACAGCTGGCTCGTACAGCACAGAAAGCGACAGTAACCAAATACCTGTTCCGAATGTGCCCGCAATTCCCGACGTCCGCAAGTGTGGTCTTCCCAGCGCTTACTGGGCTCGACATCTAATTGCTGGAGCCGACAACGCCACGGTGTTTACAGTTTGCGCACTAGATGGTGACAAGTTGACTATTGACAAGTATGTGCTAATGACATCAGATGAAAACAAACTTCAAGCGACAGCTTTTGTGCAAGCCACAAAAATAAAGACCCTTGACATTACCGACATCGAAATGGCAGAAGAGTTGCTTCGCGACGTCGACTCCGTGATACCATGCAGAGGGTTTGGTAAAACTGGTGAATTTGGAGTGAATTTAAAGTACAAGGAGAAGACTTTTGATGGCAGAACCTTCAGCCCATCTTGCCGTGGGGTTGCTCCAACGCCAGAAAAAGCCTGCCCACAATGCAAGCACCTCAGAAGACTACTCCTGAATCGTGAGTCCTACAGGCGAAGAAAAGGCAAAAATGTGGCCCAGTCCCAAAAGCTTTCATACAGGCTTAAGCTGCGAACAGCGCAAGCGAAAAGGAGTCGCCTGAGTGTCCTGCAGGCTAAATCACTCATCAAACAAATGAAAGAAAAGAATGCACGGAATGATTCTACAGCATTTGAAGAAGCGGTGAAGGCCCTACCCATTAAGCAGCAGCAACAAGTCAAGGCGTGCTTTGCTGCGGCTAAAAGAAAATCCACGAAAGGGATGAAGTATGAAAGTGAATGGGCTCTAGAGTGCCTTATTATGTCCATGAAAAGCCCACGCCTCTATGAGCATATACGCAAAAACATCATGGCGTTGCCTTCTCGAACATCACTACGTCGATATCTCAAGCGTTACAGGAGTGGATTCGGCCTGAGCGAAAAAGTGTTTGCTGCTGTGGCGGAAAAAACAAAATCTATGGACTTGTTCCAGCGCCATGGTGGGCTGTTAATTGATGAGATTAAGCTATCTGAACACTTGAGCTTGGGAACCGATGGCACCATCGAAGGTTTTGTGGACCTTGGGAAGTTCACACCAGAGAGTGAGCGCTCCGTAGCATGTGACCATGGCCTTGTAGTATTGTTCGTGCCTTTTACAGGCACGTGGCACCAGATTATTGGTGTGTTCGCATCACGCAGCAATGTGAAGTCCGAGACGTTAGGCAAAATAATCCTCGAAGCAGTAGTCATGAGCGAAAACGCCGGTCTGCACGTAGACTTTATCACCACTGATGGAGCTGCGTGGAACAGAAGCATGTGGCACTCATTCGGCATACACGGCAGGAAAGAAAACACCGTATGTAGAAGGCAGCACCCTACAGACCCAGAACGTTTTCTGCACTTCATCTCGGACTTCCCACACCTTCTTAAATGTGTGAGGAACACCTTTGTTCGAACGGGCGTGAAACTGCCAGAAGGCCATGCCAGTGTTGACCCTATTGACTGTGCCCGGAAGCTTGATGAACAGCATGACACGACTCTCAAAGCCATGCCTCATATTAGCAAATCGGTTGTGCATCCCAATGGCTTTGAGAAAATGAGGGTAAATTATGCAGTGCGGCTTTACAGTGATAAAGTCCTCAGAGGCCTTTTCTTGTACAATGCAACCATCGAAGAAAAGCATGGGAGCACAGCGGCGACAGTCAGCTTTGTGGAAAGAATGAGAAGGCTCATTGAGGCCATGACTTCAAGGTGCAGTTCGGGTGCACTTAAGCCTGGAGGGATGCACGAGAAGTGCATTCAAAACTTCTTGACTTACCTGGACGATTGGGAAACAGCTGCTGGCTCCGGAGGTTTCCTAAGCCGCAGTACAGCCGAGGGGCTTCGTGTTACCTTATCAAGCACGCTACACCTTCTCCGCTACCTGACGATGAAGTTGAACTTCAGCTATATGATGACATGCCGCTTGAGTCAGGACCCCCTGGAGAGGCTGTTTGGAATCGTCCGACAAATGTCTGGATGCAATGATCATCCGACTGCCTCCCAGTTCCTAATCTCGGTCAACACTTTGAGCTTCCAGAATTTGGCAAAACCACCGAAAGGAAGCAATGTGTCCTCAGGACTGCTGAGAAGTCTGCTGGGAGCTGACAACGGAAAGGACCTCACTCCTCGGAGGAAATTAGACGAGCTTCTTGACGTAGGAAACCTTGCCGAAGCACATGAAGTGCTCAATGAATACGGCCACGGCACCGAGCATGCAGACATGGTCGTGCAAAGCAGCGATGCCAGACTCATATTCTACATGGCTGGATATGTGGCAAGAAAAAGCGTTGCAAGCACCAAATGTGCAGAGTGCAGCCAGCAGCTCCTACAAGGCGAGAACGATCCATCTCCAGCTGCAGCATCCCTCACGGCTGCTGTTGACCGAGGAGGCCTGCTGTACCCATCAGTCAAGCTCAATGAACTCGTGACCACTCTCGAGAACACTTTTACCCACTGCTTCAGTGTTACAGAAGTCAAACCTGACAGCATCATGGACTTGGTTTCCTTCTTGCAGTTAAGAAAGCTTACACTTGTTGGCTGCCCTGACCACAGTATGTCCCTCACAAACAAAATTATCAAGTTTTATGTTCTTACTAGGCTCCACTTTCATGTGAAAGCCCAGAACAGCAAACGAAACGCTAAGCAGGAAAGAATAAAATTGCTGAAGCTTAGACGCGTGCTCTGAGTTTGATATTGTAACTTTAAGCTCTATTGATTTTTTTTTTGCCGAGTGGAAAGTGATTGTATGCCTTTTATTACTTAGTGCCAAGCGATGCGCTGTCTGTGTGCAATGTTTCAATGTTTTTAACTACTCCCGAGCGTATGTAAATGTGCGTATTTTTTCATTTTATTTTATTTTACCCTGTATTCCATGATGTGCAATAGATCTTCCTAATAATATGATGTGCAATAAATATTTGTTTTATTTTCCTCACCCAGAACTTTGGTAATATTTTTTTTTAAAAAAACGCCGTCGCCTTGCACTCCAAAACACTGCAGGGATATGCGAACGAAAGCTTTAATTTGCGCAGATTCAACGTCACAGAAGTCTTGCAGCGGCAGCCAATTTCTTTTAATGCTTGAAATGGCGTTCTATCAGCCATCGTCACAGTGAGTTATCTGAATCGCCAATTTATCTGAATCATGCTTCAGCAACAGCATCTTTGAAAGGTCCGCGCGCTCAAGGCGCGCGCGCGTAACTAGCATCACCATTCCACCGACAGCGCCACCGCCGCGCTGCTCGAAACGAAGGAGCGGCTCCGAGCTCCCGTTGGCGTCACCTCCCAATTATAGCCACCATAGCGGGTGGTCGCGGTGCGTGCCCGCAGGTTTATGGGCGCTTATTCGCTGCTATTGCGGGATGGTATTCACGCATACGGCCCCCTAGCGTTGCTATAAATATTTCCGCTATGCCGCCAGGTGACCGAGAGGCCTCAACTGGCAAGAAAACATGCCAAGCAATTAAGCTTACATTGTTTATTGACAATCGGGAATGCAGCAGTATACATGTAAACAAGGAACACTGTCTCTCACAAAGTTGAACAATACACGAAAAAAAAGTGATAGCCATCTGTTCATTAAAATTACCCGCTGAAATTGTGCAACCTTGTCTCTTGGCTCGTTCAGTCAGACAACGATCTTTACACTGAACACCCCTTGCACAGTACTTGGTACTGTGCTGCCCATTACCTTTCTCACCACACATGCTCTCAAAAAGTGCAGTGTCAGTACGATTAGCCTGAGCAGCAATATGATAATTGACAATGCATTGGCGAGAAGAACATCGCGTTGAATAAGTAGAAACGACCCAACGCTGTTGTGCTAGGTATCCCTGCATTGTTTTCGATATAACATTGTTCTCGATAGTGTGTTGAGGATTTGTGTTTTCAACTGCGCGTCCGATCTTTCAAGGACTAATTAGATCAACTTCCAGTTGTGGTAAGCAAGTGCATCCAGGGAAAACACAATTTACAGGATCATGTTGAAAAGAAAACTTGGTTTACGTTTCAAAAGAGGTAAAAGGGTTGCAGTGGCAGGCACTTTAATTGAGGAACACTTGGTGAATAATGAAAGCTTGAGTCAAACATTCCAGCAAATCAACATTCTTGCGAAAGTTGTCACCGATGACAAGTTAAGAGAATTAGCTACTTTGCCCTTGCTCGCCTACTGTAGATAAGCTGACACACGAGATACAGGATGTCTGTTGGTGCTCCCAAAAGCACTCATTCGTAAAAAATAAATTATGCACCAGTAGATAGCACTCGCAATACACTGCACATGACATATACGTATACAATAGAGACATATGAAACACTAGACAGCTGAGAAGTGCTGTAAGTCACGGTAGAATGTTAAAAAATAGGCAGTGAATTATCATTGCAGTCTAATCTGCATAATGAAATTTTCTACGATGTTTATTCACAAAGTAAGGCCCATTTCCTAATCTTTAAGTATTTGCACGTAAGACTGAAGAGTTATGTGCAAAACACAATCTGCTACTTCTCAGTGAATGTACTGAAGTGATTGTCCTGGCTTAGTAGTCATCTGCTTGACTGGGAACACAGACACCAATGTTGCGAATATTGTTGCTTCCACCTGTTGTACGGTGCACACTGTACTTACATTTTTGAATGCAAAAGAATCACTAGCTTTTCCAATTTACGAGGAGTTGTGCACAGGTCATGGACCAACTGTGAGGAGTGAGTCAAGTGTAGGAACACGGTGTTGAGACTTGCAAAATGGATGCATAAATGCGTACGAAAAAGAGTGGAGCACCACGCCAAGCATCCAGACCAACCAAACTGTTCAAGTGGACAGGATATTGCAATAGATGGAGGACTAACAGATACTGGCCTGTAAGGGAAAGTTCCCCTTGTTGGCCTCACTACAATTTGCACAATTGTAGCCGATATGCCCAGATATCAGAAAGTTAGGTTCCAAAAATGCTTAGCGACCAACTCAAACATTAAAGGGCATCAAGTGGATCAGCGTTTTTGGACTGCTAATAATAAAACAGGGATGATTTCTTCTCGCACACTGTTGCACAGGTGACGACGCTTCATAGTGTACGCAATTGCAGAGAGAACACAGTAGTGCCGCCACTCCTTTTCACAAAAATGGCAAAAAAATCGAGAAGTTAGCTTACTCCAGTTAGGAAATGGCAGCTACCATTTTCCAAGTCAAAAAGGAAATTTTTAGTGTTTAATTCTATAAAATATGGGCCACACGTACAGCTGACATATACCGTGAAACACTCACCACAGTAATAAGTACAATAAACATTGATGACGTCACTAATTCTCATCCGGGATCGGCCTCCTTCATGACAACATGCATCCCTGCACCACAATCAGAACCAATGGGAAGATCAAATATTTTGGTAGGGAACACTAATTACTCGCCGTGCTGTCCTGTGCCAGCACCGTGTGGTTATTTCTTCTTTCACTCAAAACAGTGACTTGTGGTACAATTTGAAGACCATGACAAATTCAAGATCACCGTTCACAACAGGTTCAATTAACAAGCGGCGATCTTTTATTCAGATTGACTAAGGAAACTACTGCGACGGTACGAGAAGCACTAAAAAGTTAGCAGTGATTTTCTAGAAAAGTGAAGTAGGTTGTTGCTAAACTAAGCCCACCAATAAAAACTTTTGCTAATGAATATTTACTTGCTTGGAACCAAACGGCCTTTACTTTTTGAATGACCCTCATAAAATTATCATGCTTTGGATCGACAGGTGAATACATGAGTTTTTTTGTGCCAATGGTGCATAGTCATCAAAGACACTGCTCAAACGATGAACAATGGCAGAAGCTGAATTCACATTTTTATTATTCACTACTTGGCAACTGTCTGCCTCACTCTTAACACGAATATCATACAAAATTAGTCCTTTTGGCTACATAATTCACAGCAATATCAAGGAAATAGCTGTTAGTAGACATTGGAAGTGTCAACATGTACAAACACTGCCCAACTTTAATTGTACCTACTGAGTGCACTCATTCATTGTTCTGTTAAAAATTAACATACCTTTGAAAATGCCTTGTCATGCGTCAAGTATTCTACATAGAACAATTATTATTAGAGTAAAAGGTCGTTATTTGAACTCGGTTAAGTAAAAGCGCACAACCCTGGGTATTTCTATTGGGGGAAATCTCTCGACAATTTGAACACATTGGTATCCACAGCGGCTAATTCAAAACTGAGAACCCATTGTTTTCGTTGCTGCTTGCACAAGTCTGTCCAGAGTGATCACAACATTTTACAAAAACAAACCAAACTAAATAGCTAGAGGAGGAAAACAACTGAACACCAGCATTTCTCAGCAGATGAGATTTCGTATGCTGATTTGGAGCCCTTGGGCAAGCTAGGAATGATGGTCATGGAGTCTCAGTAGAATAAATGCAAGCGAATGCAAATTACTGATTACTTCTCATTTTGATTGCGTCAACTCTGTCATGTAAACAAACATGTTTGGAAGCACAAATATTAACGCACGTTTAAACACTAAGGCTCACTGCTTGCGTGCAAGCCGATGCTTGTTTTTGGCGTATCATCAGTCTTAGTACACCCACTGCAGGACAAAGGCCTCTCCCATGATCGGTCAATGAACTTGGTCCTGTGCTTTCTGCTGCCACGTTATACGTACAAACTTTTTAATATCATTGGCCCAACTAACCTTCTGTCTTCACTTCATGCGTTTTCCTTCTCTGTGAATCCAGTCAGTTACCCTTAATGAGCAGCAGTTATTCTGCCTGCGTACTGCGTGCCCAGCTCATGTCCATTTCTTCTTCTTGATTTAAACTACGATATCCTTAACACCGATTTGTTCCCCGACCCACTCTGCTCTCTTCTTGCGTCTTAAGGTTACAACTATCATTTTTTCTGTCGCTCGCTGCGTTGTCCTCAATTTAAACTGAACCCTCTGTGTAAGCCTCCAGGTTTCTGCGCTGTAGGTAAGTACGGGCAAGACGCAGCTGTTATATACCTTCCTCTGGAGGGTTAGTGACAGATTATCATTCATGATTTGAAAATGCTTTCCGAATGTGATCCACCCATTCTTATTCTTCCTTATTCTTTCAAGTATTTTACTCTCATGGTGCCGCTCCGCGTTTGCTACCTTTGCAGGACATGTCTTGCTTAATGAAAACACGCGTTCTCGCACAGTTTCTTTAGTACTTTGATAGTGTCACTCCCGACATGCACGCGTTATCAGTAACTGTTTCAACACTACTATAGCTGTACCTACCACTGCCTTGCAACAGTCTTTACATTCAAAGTAATCTATACACAATGTGAAAAAAAAAGGGCTGCTAAATATGCACTACTACAAGCCCATTTGTTATTTATTTATATGTGATACTCTATGCAAAGTTTGACACGTAGAGTGAAGTACAGTATGTGAATCCCTTGGCATGCACTGTTCAAGAATTTTGAAGCCAGCACATTTCCTGTAAACTAAGTATAATTTGTAAATAAGAAACAACAATCTGTGCACCCACTTTCATACAGCTTGAACATACCGTACGCTGTCACTGCTTTTCAGTATAAGGCTTCCATTTGTCCGCCTGGCATATTGGTGGCGCGTGGGGTTGTCACTGTGGCAGCTGTAGAGCTTCTTACGACTGGATGTGGGTAGCTTGGAAATCAATGGTCTCTCTTTAGTCCAGTTTTATGAGAAAAAAAATAAGGCTCATGAGCAAGGTCAGACATAAATGATTGAACAAATAATGTTCAATAAATAAAGTGCACAGCCCGTCTTCGTAGGCAGTCCAGAATACCTTGCGAGTATTTTGGCCCATTAGCTTGCTTTCAGTGATGACACATTCTTCACTGACTTGAGGTAGGTTCAGAATGATGAGGCATCCAAGCGTAAACTGATATGAGCAGTTCTTTGAGGCTGCGGTTGGGTTGTAAGAAAAAAAAATAGTCCTGGTTACTCTCGTAGAAGCGTGAACGGATTGGTGACGCATGACTAAGAAGAATGCATATGAGAACACTGCATATAAGAAAGGTAGTGTGGACATAACATTGCTGTTTTAAGAATTTGTCTTGTGGATGGCATTATAATAAATTTGTTTAGTGACGTTCTTCAGAGGACAAAGCTAGGTAATTCCCCAACTGGATGAACTATATGGTTCATGCATATGTAATATGCTTTATTGCAAACTTACGCAAAATGTACAAATGCGTATATGTACTAAAGGTTCACTTGGCTCTACTATGCATTGAATTTATGAGCATATATTGCAGCAGACTGATCTTGAGCAGAAACAGGTTGAACATATGCTGTGATCTGTGCAACAAATTTTCGCAGTAAAGATATTTTGCCCGAATTTGAAAACGAAGTGAAAAATCTCAAACGTTCACAAGGTGTGCATCTCATTAGCTGTACAAGTCGAAAAGCCTTATGAAATGACAAAAACTGTAGCGCATGCAAAATAAAAGGGCCATGTTCAGATGCAAAGCAGCGCATGTTCACTCACCGGCGAACACGCCCACATTGTGCAAGATTATTCCGTCTTCGTAGGCAGTCTCCGAGCGATTTGCCGACGTTGAAGTTTCACGCTGGAGGCTGCGCAGCTTGACGTCGGTGAAGCACAGCAGCTGACATAGTTTACTGCCTCTAGACACGTTCGCTTCGTCGTAGCGGCCCGTAAAGTCTGACACACAAGCTCGCATTGATATATCAAAGCTGAATTAAAATAGAGCTTCGCAATGGCGATCGACAAAAAGTACCGCGGCTAGCCGCGGATAATTTGAACAAATTAACTGGCAGAAACGCAATCGATGCCAATGTGCTGCTGCTTCTCGAGCGTTAGGATAATCTCAATACTTGAACTAAAACAATCACCGCTCTTGTATTATTAGTAAAGGTAAAACAAAAACATAATATTTAATTTTTTATAGAAAACGACGTATTAAGGGCTCTTTTAACGGTATTTTGATACATCCTAAACAGAAATTTCAGCCGCGTTGAGTGCCCCTAACAGTAAAAACTCACACTAATTTATCCGACCGCTAAGAGAGGAATTAGCAGTTCCACTACACGCGCAAATGCTGAAGCTTGCCGCGGTCGACTTTTTCGCCCTCTGCGGCCATCACGGGAACTTGAGAGTTTCCGGGGCCTGGTAGAGTACCCTGTACTCTAAATTGGTACCCACCTTTTCCAACCCCCTCCCCCAAACCATAGAGTAAGATAGTAAACGTTTACTATGTTACTCTATGCCCAAACTTCGCGCCTGTATGTCCAAAGGTACTTTATTGTTAGTCCTAAAATATGCATTGCCCAAACCATGATCCCGGCTATTCCCCCCAACGTTACTAGAACTAGGTCAGTTTCGCAGCTCCCCGTAGGTGCGCGCTCTCCGAAGAGGCCGCGGCGGCCGACGTGACAACTACGGGCGCTGTTGTGCTATCTTGCTTCAAGCCGCGCGGGTCGTCGTCTGCCGCGGCGCGAATGATCCGCCTTGTCGTCGCAGCTCTCGCCAGTCGTGAGAGCCAAGATTCGCCATTGGCACTGGCGCAGTAAACTCAACTGCTTCAGAAACCTAAATTTCTAGAAGATTTGCTACAAAATCACCACTAAAGTTCAAGAACCTTTCTTAATCGTGGTACTCTTTTTTATTTATCTATTCTTTACTGATTTATTTTCGAACAGTCCCCGGAGCGCTGTTTTCGGATGGAATTGGCTGGGCCCGAGAAGCTTGTATTGGGCGCTATTTAATAAGACATATTTAGAAAAATAAACTGCTCTAAAGACGAGGCACAAAAATAGAAGTCTAGAAGGCGAGTTGTTAATCCGGGGTCGTTCTTCTGCTCTGGTGACTCGTCTTAAGTGCAGTTTATTTTTCTAATCAGCTGGGCATCTTTCACGTTCTTTCCGGTGGTCATCGGTATGAAAAATTTCCCAACTAATTGGACACTGTGCTATCCTGGAAACACTTTAGAAATCCAGTTTGCTCGTAGTCACGTTTTTTTTTTGAACGCATATTCATCTTTGTCGGGAGATAATTCTCGTGTGAGAGTAATTAGAGAACGCAGTCATCATCCATCTCTCGTGAGAAAGCTGGCTAAAATATTACCCATCTCTCTCGCATACTTTCGCTTGGTTATTACCCAGCCCTCGTTACTTCTGCGATCTCATAAATTACAGGCTTAGCAGGAAATGAAGTCCAGCCAGGGCACCTTTGGTTCCCGCATTCGAAACAGTGGAAAGCTGTCGCTTTAGAGCCAAGATGTACTCACTGTGTTCTTTTTTGCGGCTGCCATACGCGCAAACGTCTTTGAGAGGCTGCGAAGCTTTTGTATTCTGGTTTTCACCACCTGTGTAGTTCGCAATGGTCTCCGTAGGTACAGGCAGCGAAAGTAAAACGGCCACTTGTAAACACCGGGCAGTGTTTATGATGAACAGTAACGGTTGTGGGCACACTCTCGGCTGGCGCCGCGGTATGCTTTCACATATGTCCAGGCTGTCTACCTAGACTTCCCAAATGGGTGACAGTGGTCAGAATGCGCAACGGCTGCTTGTGCAATTTGTTGTAGCCATTAAAAGTTCAGCTGCCACCTCGTTCAACGATGACAGTTTTTTATACCCTTGGCTCTTTTTTGTACTCTTCTCTTAGCACAAGAGCTCTGCCGTGTGAAAAACCGCACGTCATCCCTGACATGGCGTCATCGAATAATTCTTGGCGCCGATACGTGGTAGGCAAGGAGATCTTCATCACTTCATTGAATGTAAGCGGTGTAACGGTGTAACGTCCAGTGATGCGTCATCGCAAGAATCACTAAACGGACTCCATGACAGCCCTATTTCATTTTCTGGCACGATATAATCCCCGCACATTTTTTTTTTTGCGACCTGCTTGTTCTTGTCAATTCTTGTCGCTTCGAGAGGCGCTTGGCAGACCGGGAAAAAGGCGAGGCAATGTTCCTGGCACCCCTTTTCCTCGAGGTAGAAGTACTTCATTTTCATTTAAATAGTGATTAAAATATTTTGCAACATCGTCCACCTCAAAATGTCTCTCACATACCTTGTACTTGTGAGTGAGCCGCCTAATCTTGTGGCTCAGCATCTGTACCCACTTTTAAGGCGACAGTGTTAAGGAGCTCATGTCGCAGAAATTCTGACGTCGGCGTAGTTGGTGAGTGAAAAAATATTATCTTGGTCATGACCCAAAAATTGAGAAATATTCAAATAAAACAAAAAATTAAGAACTGTGGTTCACAATGGGGATCCAACCTGGAGCGTTTGTGCAGCAAGTGGGTGTTCTACGACACAGCCACGCGCCTGTGTTTTAATAAGGCGCAGCCTTATTCTAAAAGGAGACAGTCTCAGTGCCATAATTAATAACACGGATGCAGATATAATTCTGCTGACCAAAACCAGCTATATGAAAAAAATGCCTCATGCGAGCTTTTTCAGTGCCAAAAAAACATTAACCATACAACGTTAAGATCACTCTGAGAGAACGGGTGGTGGTGTCCTCATTGCCGTGAATCAATGTTTTCAACGTTCGCGCTTGAATATCTCATGAAATTTAGAAATAGTGTGATGCTGCGTAACCATATGTTTCCAAAAGATGGTTTTTGTCATTTGCTACCGCCCGCCCAATTCCATCGCCTCTTTCTGCGAGGAAATTCATGATGGCCTAAGCCATATCTCGGCATTGTTTACCGCTATTCCAGTTTTACTTCTAGGCGATTCCAATTTTCCTTCAATCTAGCGGTCTCATCCATGCCCGTTTGCGGAGCCTGCTTCAGCTGAAACTAGTTGCTTCCGAACAACGTGCTTAGATTTCGATCTATCACAACTAGTCAATCTTTCTACTCGCGTTACTTCCACTACATCATCCTTACTAGATTCGATACTAACGTCATCACATGATACTACATTCCAAATAAATCACTTGCCTGGATTCAGGGACCAGGAAGCACTGCATTTTTCAATCTCTGTACCGACGACTAAAAGGAGCAAGCACTTTAACCCAATAAAGCTTACAATAAGGCTAATTTTGACGCTATAAACACTGAGCTTTCTACCTTCCTCGACAGCTTTTGTTCCTTGTGCACTGACGCGCCAGTTGAAGAATTGTGCGCGTGTTTTAAAAACAACTTATGGCTTTTGATAAAAAAAAACATACCCCGTAAGGAGGGTGTATCAGTCATCTAACGCACCATGGTACACAAGACACCTGAATCGACTGTCGAATATAGTTCCATTATACTGAACCCCATTTTCACGAAATCGCTCAACAACAGCTCCATACCCAGACACTCAAAAACGGGCAAGGTGATTCCACTTCACAAATTCGGCGATATTCACAGCCCTCATAACTACAGACCTATTTCCTTGACATCAATACCTTGTAAAAATTTCAACACGTCATTTTTTCGCATCAAGCAATTTTTTAAGAATCAAATAGGTTTTTTCATAACAGTCAGGATGATTTCCTTAAGTCCTTCTCATGCGAAACGCAATCGTTAACATTTTGTAATGACCTTCGCGCTTTCTTAGACGCGGGATTCATAGTGGACTGCATATTTTTAGATTTCGCAAAGACTTTTGACAGAGTTAACCACCACTTACTCTTACTGAAACTCAGCCAACTATATATCGATCTCTTGGTCTTTAATCGGATTCGAGTGTTTCTATCTAACCGAACGCAATACGTGAGCACTAATGACACTGACTCTCCTGAAATATATGTAAGCTCAGGCGTACCCCAAGGTTCTGTTTGGCACCCTTACCTTTTTTATTTACATCAATGACCTTCCTAACCGAATCGCAAATACTATTTGTCTGTTCGCCGACGATTGCGTCATATATGGTGCGATTGACAGCCCTAACGATACGTTAACGCTCCAGCATGACCAAAATAACACTTCAACATGATGTAAGCTCTGGCTGATGGAACTTAACACGTCGAAATGCAAAACATTAAGAATTTCTCGTAATCAGTCTGCATGCCCTACTTACTTACCTACTTAACAACACTCCCCTTGACCAAGTACAATCCTATTAATACTTTGGTGTGCATATTACTAACAATCTTTCATGGAAAATGCGCATCGAACACATAACGTTGAAAGCTAACCGCATGCTTGGTTATCTTAAACAAAACTTTTATTTAACTCAACTAGAACTAAAACAACAACTTTACATCACTTGTGTTAGATGTAACCTTGAATATGCATGCTCAATATGGGACCCTGGCCATGCTACTCTGAAAAATATAATCGAAAATGTGCAAAATCGAGCGGCCCGTTTTATCCTTAACTACTATAGATCTGCTAGCGCCACTAATATGAAACTAACACTTGGCCTTCCTCTCCTTTCTTCTATTATCATAACCATGAGCTCAAGTCCCGATACATTACTCCAGCATCTTATATCTCCCCACGTGTCGATCACACTTGTAACGTTCATGTACCTTCACAGCGCACAGTCACCTACTCATATTCATTCTTGCCGAAAACTTGTCACGAGTGGAATCGCCTGCCTGCGTCACTTGTCGCTATCAGAGACACAGATCGTTTCCGCAAAGCACTAGGAAACAAATTATAAGCCTACACCAATCTGCCTCTCAACTAAATTTGCGATTTATTGTTCGCTTGCCTCTTACTTTTTGAGCTACATCTTTTTTTTTTGTGGTTAGTCACTATGCAATTGTGTTTTGCTGTGGTACTTTGTATTGATTTTTTTGTCATTCTTGATATCCGATATGTCTTCGTTTCACTTATTGTACCATTACTTTTTGTAGCTATATTTATGCACCAAAGTATATAATTTTGATTCTTGTATTTTATTATCCACTGTCATACTGTGATAATCACTGTTCTCTTTTTGCGCCGTATTTTTGTTAGCAGATGTATAGATATATTTTCTTTGTTACTGTTTGTGCTTCATTACCTACAATATTATATTCTCCTTTGTAATATTGTTTTATTACTTTAAATTTCGTTGTATTAGACATATGTTTTGCATGTATCGATGTACCTTAGCCCCTCTCCTCTATAAATGCTTCTTGTGAGCTCTGAGGTTATCAATTGTGATAAATAAACATTTTCATTTCAAAATTAGAAACCAAATTGATCCACTCCACCATTGTTATGGTTAAAAATAGTTCATTTTCACTCATTCGTCAAACACCTCCAGACAATCAGGAAGTTAGGTTCACTCAACGTTCGATATATTTCACGCACATGTGTTACACATTCAGGAAAGTTTCCAGTGTTGATTTAGCTTTACGATCCATAAGCCTCATAGTGTTATCCAGAGACTATAAATGCCCAGTAACAATATCATATCATATGGAACACTACCCTCATTCTGTATTTATAGATAACGTATTCCATGAGGTAGTATCGGCAGATCTTTCTCCAAGGTTCTTTGTTACACATCCTGGAAGAATATTAGATCACAAGTCAATGATGGCGTGGTCACTCGTTTCCGATTTGTCACACAGAGTGCAGTTGGCGTCCAAGCAGGGGCGTAGCCAGGAGGTGGCGCTCCGAGCCCATGCCTCCCTTCCCCATCCCAAAATTTTTTTCGCCATGGCATAGAGGGCAACAAATGACTACTTCAAGCGGGTGCCCTGCCCAAAACGAAGGACATCCATGCGTTCATGCTATAAATATGCCTTTGTCTTTATGCCACGTTTTCACAGGCAATGTGCTTATGTGTTACTTGAAGAAAAACGATTCATTAGATCCCCTGTCAGTCTCTTCACTCTTTTTCGCACATCTTGCCCGGGGGCGTTATTCTTGAGTCATCTCTATACTGCCGTGGGCGTCAATACATTATTCAAGTCTTTGTACAGTCTTCATTTTAGTACAAGGCGTGCGTCTGCATGTGAATAAAGTGAAAATAACCTCGTCTGCTTAGAAATGGAGTGACAGTAACTTTCACGCTTTACAAACACGCGCGGCCTGTATAGGGGCTTCACAGTACAACGTGAATTGTTGCAGTAATAATATGTGGTAAAAGCGTACATTGCCATCGGGTGTCAGAACATGCGATTATCATAATGGCTTGCCGGTTTAAAGCCGTTCATCCACTACAAGAGGCACACACGTTACTGCGCCTATTCTCTGAACACTACATATTGAGTGCACAGAAAGTTCGAAAAGATTTTATGCACTAAGAGTTTAAAGTAGGCACTTGATACATGATATGGCTATTGCGTTCAACTTTCAAAGAAGAATCTTAAGAGTTTTCCCATTTTTACACTCATCGGAATCTTGGCGTGGTTGAAAGAAAGAGTAATCGGTGTCATTTCTGTAGACGCTTTGGCAGCCCAGCGCAAAACAAGAAAACACGGTTTATTAGCGTCACTCGTCACAAGTAAGCACTCTTTCGCAAGAGATGACAGTTCACTAAATAATGGCGCGAAGAAGCAAGCGAGTGCCGAACAACGTGATGTGTCCGAGCGGCAACACGCGCGTCGCGACGCGTGGCGCAGCATGTGCCGCAAAACGGAACAGCAGCGTCATTAGTTCACGCGTACGCCACTTGTGCCGGGGCGCACGCGGAGCTGTGAAACTGACGTGGCTCTAGTACCATTGCTTCCCCCGTTATGCTGGTATGGGAAGAGGAGCTCGTTTAACGGTACCAACAAACTATGCGAGCTTCTTCGTTCTTGGCAGAAGTGCACCGTGTGCGCCCCCTGAGGTGCTAAGGTACGCAGAGCTCTCCTTCGTCCACCAGGCTCACCTGCCCACTCGCTAAACCCTTACGCACCTGCTGCTATGAGTATGCTCGACTTTCAGGCATTCGCTCGACACTTTAAGTCAATGGCTCAATCTGTTGATGGTATTATTATCCAGCATCCGTTGCTTCGCATCCCCTGCTAAAAGGCTTGCCATATATCGATTCCAAAGTGTCATATTGTTGCGCATGCCTGGAAAGAAAACGAAGATGGGTGAACGTGCTGGCCGCCCCAAGCGGGAGCAAGAGGAAAGACGATGACGCTGCGATCATCAACCTGTTGGCCGCTCCGGCGCTTCTCTTCGCGACGGAAATAGACGGCCCCTTCAGCTGTGTACGTCTTGGTTCTCTTTGTGATTAACAGATTGGCGGAGGTGCTGGATAATACAAACCCAACGACGGGAGCTTCACTACCAGGACTTCGCCGCAGCCGCCGCCTTGCCGTACTCCCGCCTGCGCCGATCGTAATGGCCCGATTTCAGCCACCTAACGCTTCAGGGCCAACTACAATGAGTCCCGTGCCATACTATAGCTCCACCAACCTTCGGAGGAAAATCGGGAGTAGGTGTCGACGCGTGGCTCGTTCAGTAGAAGCGAGTCAGCAAGTCCAACGGCTGGGATGCCACCACTCAGCTCAGCAATGCGGTCTTTTGCCTTACGGATACTGCGCTCGTGTGGTACGAAAAACCACGAGGACATACTGACGACGTGGGACGTTTTTGTTGCCGAGCTGACAGTGTGTTTCAGCGACTCGAGCTTCAAAAGGGAATCGGGCTGAGCAGACATTGTCTCAACGCACGCAGCTTCCAGGTGAGACATGTACCACGTATATAGAGGATGTGCTCAAGCTCTGCAAGGTAGTCAATGCTTATATGTCAGAAGAAGACAAAGTAGGACATTTGCTGAAAGGCATAGCTGAGGATGTCTATGATGTTCTCACCGGAAAACAGCACCTGAGCATGGTGTACGACGTCATTCGGCATTGCCGAACTTTCGAACTGCTCAAAATGCGCAGGATTGTTCCAAAGTTCAGCCGGCTCACAGATGTTACAGCGGTTGCCAGCATCGACACAAGCTCATGCCCAGACCTGTCCTCGACGATTCGACAGATTGTTCGCGAAGAACATTTTCGCTATGGAGAACAGACACCTTTAGCAGTCGATCACCATTCTGCATACGACCAACATTCGGTATATGCGCCACGTGAGGCTGCGCCGCCGCCTTCTACGACCCCTTGGCAATCGATGGTTAGTGCAGCAGCTGTTGAGTACTTCGCACCCCACAGCCAAAGAAAACACAACGCTTGCCAGCTCCTTGCCATGACCAGCGCCCTCAGCGTCCGCCTTCTTCGCGACGCCTGGTCTATCCCTATGATATACGGGATTAACCAACCCACTACGCCGGGCAAGTCGATGCTCGATTCATCGACGAACAAACAGTGTTTCGACCTCTCACAGTTTGCTACTCCTGTGGTGTCCCAGGACATATTTCGCAATTTCGCAACCATCGACGTGTAGCCCCATGGTATGGCCACCCACCACACTTTGCACGGCCTTCCGAACGACACTGCGATGACCCGCGAGCAACGTACTATGGCCCACCACAACATTCTACCCGATCGTCTGATCGACCGCACGACGACTCGAGGGCAACACACCTGTTGCCTCGCGACGACTACTGGACACGCAGCCTCCGGAATCACTCCCCTGCATCTGACAGGAGCTTGACACCTCCACCGCCTCATCTTCCCCGTTCTCCTTCACCGCGGCGTCGCAACTCGTCTCCTTTGCCACAGAAAAACTAGCAAGCGCGGCCGATGGAGGTGAGGTCGCCGGAAATGTGCTAATATGAGAAATGCCTCCTGTGTTGATGCTCAAGAACAAAGTACGTGTTTTTGTTGACGATGTGCCTGTGATGGCTTTGGTGGACATGGGGGCAACAATTTCTGTCATGAGTGCATGTTTCAAAGAAAACTTGAGACGGAAGGTTTTATTTAGGTGGAATAAAGCTTGGAAGTTTTGCGGAGTGAATGGTGAGCCACTGCATCCTGTTGGTGTGTGTCAAGCTGACGTTTTTCTCGGAGGCCACGTTATTCCAACGGAGTTCGTGATTATTCCGCAGGCGACACATGATGTTATTTTAGGTATGGACTTCTTGAGGGAGTGTGGTGCGACTGTCGACAACCGCACAGGGACGATATTCTTGAGTGATCACGTTCGGCCAGCACGTTTACGCATCTTCGTTTCCTTTCCAGACATGTGCAACATTCGTGTACCTGTTGGTTGCAGCAACAGCAATTCTGTCAACTTTGATGCCAGCGTAGAACCAGTGTACACCAATCGCATGAAAAAGAATGTGTTGATTCCACATTGTGTGGTGTCGATAAGACGTGGACGCGCTGGGTTATGAGCTGTCAATTGTTCCACAAAACCCGTGATGTTACCAGATGGTCTAAAGTTAGCCGACGTCAGTGGACAACGCGAGGCCTTTTTGGTGACCGAGCTTAGAGACGCGTCGGAAGACCATCGTAGTCACAGTTTGGAAACGGCTCTTCTGTCAATGGTGAATAAGTCTCTAAGCACAAGTGACCACCGAACATTGGTGAATGTACTTTCGAAGTACGCCTCTGCATTCGACTTTGTGCACAAAGACAAAGCGCCCTTAATCTCTGCTTCTCGGACATGTCACACCATCAACACGGGTTTAGCCAATCTGATTAGACAAAAGCCATATCATGTTTCACCATCTGAGTGGTGGAACATTAATGAGCAGCTGAACGAAATGATTCAAAACGGAGTCATTCAATAGTCGGCGAGACCATGGGCAGCCCCAGTGATTCTCGTTAAAAAAAGGACGGATGCTGGAGATTTGGCGTCGATTATCGCCGATTGAATGCTGTAACGGAAAAAGACGTGTACCCACTTCCACGTATTGATGATGACATCGAATGTTTACAATCGGCCTCTTACTTTTTCTGTTGGCTTAAGATCAGACTACTGGCAAATTCCCCTGCATCCTGAAGACAAAGAAAAGACAGTCTTTGTAACCACTGACGGCCTTTTCGAATTCAACGTGATGCCATTTGGACTGTGCAACGCACCGGTGACGTTCGAGCGATTTAAGGACACTGTTCTCCGTGGCTTCTAGTCGACCATTTGCATGTGCTATCTCGACGACGTTGTCATTTTTGGCTGCACCTTCAGCGAACATGATTGACGTCTGGATACTGTACTGATTTGCATAAGAAACGCTGGCCTTGTTTTCAACTCAAATAAATGACACTTCGGAGACCGACAAATTCTTGTTCTCAAACATCTAGTCTATAAGGATGGCGTCCGTCCAGACCCCCAGAAGATAGCAGCCGTTGAAGTGTTCAGTACGCTGCGCTCTGTTAATGAGCTCCGTAGTTTTCTTGGGCTTTGCTCCTAATTTCGCCGCTTTATACCTAAATTTGCGGATGTCGCGTGTCCGCTGACATGTTTGCTACGAAGAATATTCCCTTCGAGTGGACTCAGGAGTGTGAGTCCTCTTTTCGTCAACTGAAGTTCCTCCTGATGTCGCAGCCTGTTCTTCAACACTTCAACCCCTCAGCTCCAACAGAAGTGCACACGGATGCCAGTGACATAGTAATTGGTGCCGTCCTTGTTCAACGCTATGGTAACCGCGAGCACGTGATCGCATACACAAGTCGCTCCTTCAGTAGGCCTGAGCAGAATTATAGTGTCTCAAAACAAGAATGCCTCGCGGTAGTATTTGCGATTCCGCGGTTTCGGTCTTACCTATATGGACGCCCTTTTACAGTCGTCACCGACCAACACTCATTGTGTTGGCTCGTCAACCATCGGGATCCTTACGGCCGTCTAGCGCGCTGAGCACTTCAGCTCTAAGAGTATAACTTCATACTATCGTACAACAGCGGTCAACGACACGTCGACGCACATTGCCTTTCGCGCATGCCACTGAGCACTACAGAATGTGACGCCGATGAACTCGACCACCTCGTAGCTTTTGTGTCACCGAAGTTTTCCGACCTCAGTACTTTCAGAAAGGAACAGCGAAAGGACACCAAGCTATCATCGCTCTGCACAGCTCCTACGACATGTCATTTCTGTGAAACGTGTGCAGTGCTGGAAACTCCTGTATAAGGAGTTTTCCAGCACTGCACACGTTTCCTCCTTGTGGTGCCGGAAAACCTTCGGACAGCAATTTTAAGTGGTATGCACGACGATCTTGCGTCCAGACAATTAGGTTCTGCGCGGACGCTCTACCGTGCTAAGGAACGCTTTTATTGGCCCGGAACACGACAGTCCGTTGAGGTGTACGTGGCCAACTGCACACAGTGACAACGCCACAAACGCCCATCTACTGCTCCGGCTGGTCTTCTACAGCCCTTGCCACCTCCAAGCACACCTTTCCAAGAAGCGGGCATTGACTTCGTGGGCCCTTTTCGAGAGTCGGCTAAGGGCAATCGCTGGATAATTGTATGCGTCGATTACCTCACGCGTTACAGCGAGACGGCGGCCATACCAACCGCAACTGCAAGCGACGTCTCCGTGTTTCTGCTGCAGCACGTTATTCTCCGATATGGCCTACGTAACGTGATAATCAGTGATCGTAGAGGACAATTCACAGCAGATATAGTCGAAGAGCTGCTTCGATTGAGTGAGTCCCACCTTCGTCACTCGTAACCATACCATCCGCAAACAAATGGGCTCACGGAGCGCAACAACTGAACAATTGTGAACATGTTCTCTATGTATGTGGCATCCGACCACAAGAACTGGGATGACGTCCTACCTTTTACAACATACGCGTTCAACACTGCTAAGCAAAAGACAACAGGCTATAACCCCTTTTTCTTGATGTACGCACGACTGGCACAGCACAAACTCGACGCAGTTTTGCCATTCTCGGCGCACGAGAACCTCTTAGTCGCCAAAATCCTCTCTCTTGCAGAAAAGGCGCGTCGTATTGCTCGTCTACGCACTTGGGCATCAAAGAAAAATCGAAGGGATGCTATGACGTCCGCCACCGGCCTGTAACTTACCATCTAGGCGACTTAGTGTGGCTCTGGACTCCGGTACGAAGACGCGGGTTATGCCAAAAGTTCTTGGCCACATATGACGGACCGTTTGTTGTTCTCAACAAAATCACGGAAGTCACGTACAAAAGAGCTGGCTTCACGAGAAGTGGTAGAATAGCCGCTAAAACCCAAGCTGTACATGTCGCTCGACAGAAGTTGTACACGTCAAGGTGAATCAATTACCTCGCCCGGCAGGCTTCATCTGCGAGGGGAGGAATGTTGCGAATGCCTGGAAAGAAAATGAAGATGGGTGAACGTGCTGGCCACCCCAAGCGGGAGTAAGAGGAAAGACGACGACGCTGCGATCATCAACCTGTTGGCTGCTCCGACGCTTCTCTTCGCGAACAAAATAAACGGCCCCTTCAGCCGTGTACGTCCTGGTCCTCTTTGTGCGTAAGAATACGACGTTCTTCTATCACCGCCACCTGACGACGAAATAAAGGGTGCATTGACGCAAGGAAAAAAGGTTTGGCCCCCGGACCTGACGAACTCCCTACAAAGTTTTATGCACAGTTCTGGCCTATCATTGACCCTTTTATGTCATGCGTCATTAGCAAGTATTTCCGAGACAATACCCTTCCATCCTATTTCCACAGAGGCCGTATAACACTAATTACAAGAAAGACCGAACGTCCACGCGACGAAAAGAGTGGCGCTTTATTACCCTGCTTAATGTAGATCACGAGCTCTTGGCAACATCCTGGGGTGCAGAATCAGTCCATCTCCTTCATTAATAATTGCTCCCCACCAGGAGCTGTTCCGTTCCGAGCCGAGAAATACACACTCATACGTAGCTAACATGCGACATCATTCAGTACACCACTAGCCGATGCGCGTAAAGGCTCTTAATTTCCTTAAATCTGGAGAAGGCTTTTGCTTTCATAGAACATGGCTACTTACTAAATGTTTTACATGCATCCGGATTTCCCTGTAAGTTCATTGACCTTATTCACGTGATATACGATAACTCAGAAAGTACCCTTTACATATATTCCCACGAGTCACTCATTTCAAGTCACGCGCGGAGTCCGTCAAGGGTGTGCTTTCTCCCCTGTTCTATTCATCTTTACCATTCCTAAGGGCCGTTGAGCGTGACCCGCTGATTCAAGGCTTACCCCTTTAGGCTGGTGCATACCGGCAACTAGCAGCGGTCACGCGACCATTTGTGACTGGCGACCAAAAAGCGACTGATGTTCACACCAGCAGAGACTGCATGCGAGCGACCGGAAGTCGCAAAACCGGAGAGTCACTTCCGAATCTCGTCATCGGCGAGAACTCTGGAGACCGGCGCTGATCAGCTGATCGCCGCCAGCTGAGTGAGCGGAGCAAACCGAGCGTGCCGCATTTATTGTGTTCGTCGTTTTCGCACAGCGTTCCCAACGGCGTCTAAGAATTCGATCCAAGTGAATAACAAGAGATTGTAATGGTGCTGGTGTGCTGTGCCATAGTATCAGCGCTGACATCACAGATGCCTCCAAAGAAAAAAATGGCCCAAATCTACATGCTCCACTATAAATGTCGTCGAAAGACAATAGCCTTGCGTCTGGAGAGAGTGAACAAAACGTTCTTTTGATGTTCTGCGCAAGAAAATAGGTGAATGGTATTCTGGAGGCACTGCGTTAGAGTGCCTCGAGCGTGTAACGGAAGCGAACAAGCGCATCTAGGCACGTTAGGCACGTGCGCCATCTGGCAGTTATCTTCAAATACGAAGGCGTGCGCGACCACAGAGAAAGATGCGCGCCAGTCGCGGAGGTGATAAGATGTAGAATGCAAAGCGACGGGCAGGTGCCGCCACCGTGCCGTCGTAGCAAAGCATTGAAAACACCTTCTTGAGCATCGCTTTCCACTGTCAGCGCAGCGCGTTAAGCGCTACAGTCCTTACAGTGTTTTGTGTGTGCCTCTTCTAGTATAAAGACAGACATACAAAACATAGACATGTTGTTATGGTGCCTCAGACATGCGCAATATATGCTTCTTTAATTGACAATCGCAAAACTATGAGCGCTAAACCTTGAACAATATTGGTTGGTGCTGCGAATGGGGTTGTCCGTTTGATGCCATTTGAGGTATCGTTAGGGCGGACAAACAGACAATTGTACAGGCAGACAGACCAAAATTTTTCCATCGAAGGTCGCCAAGAAAGACTATCGTCTTTAAAAAAGCCGGTGGTGGGTTTGACCGTCCCTTAGATCGCGGGAGTTGGCCGGCGATGCAAGCCGCCTGCCTCCAGAGCTGCGCTCAGACGACGAGGGGTATCTCCGAGAGTCGTACGTATTCAGAAACGCTCTTGAATTTTTTTTTACTCGCCACAGCTTCCAATGCAGCACAAAAGCATCTCGAATACGGTGTCTTAAGCCGTTGCGAAGGCATGAAGCACAGACGCGTTCCAAACGCACTGCATTGAAGGCGGGGACAAGTCAAGGTAAAGACAAAAAACAATTCCGAATGCGGGGGAAAGAGAGTGCATGATTTATTTTCTCGTTACTTTGACGGTGTTTAGCTTCTTGCAAATGCCGCCACGTAAATTGAACACTTTGCTCGAGCTGCTGAGCACCGCCATCTCCAAGCCAAGTATTTCGTAGTGGCCATGGTAACACAGACCCAGAGGAACGCACTTGTTTGTGTCTGGTGGCAGAAGACTAGTGCAATGAAAAACAAAAACAAAAAAATTGAGCGTTGCTGATTGGTTCCAGCACCTTTGCGACTGCAGTTGCGTGACTGAAGAATCAGTAAGGAAGCGACTTGCCGAAGTAGTCGCTTTGCGACTGTTTGCGACCATTCGCGACTGTTTGCGATTGTTTGCGACTGTTTGCGACCAGTCGCAAATGATCGCGTGACCGCTACTAGTCGCCGGTGTGCACCCGCCTTAACACTCAAGTAAAGGTCCCTGCATATGCAGATGATATTACTATATACGTTCATAATGAACAATCGCTGCAGCATGCTCTTGATACTGTCCATCATTTCGGCATTATCTCCGGTGCAAGGTTAAACTTTTCTAAAAGCCAGTATTTTTTTATTGGCAACTCCAACGGTCGTATCAGCATCACGTCGCCTTTACAGCGGTCTCCTAGCATTACAATGCTAGGAGACCACTGGAAACGTTCACTTCATTTGGTGCATCTGGTAATCCGTTGTAAGAACTCTTTAAACTGACAGAAAAAATCCAGACACACTTTGACTTCCCCTTTTGGAACACCGATACTTAGATCAAACGGTTTACCTCGGACAATTTTGGTACCTTTGACATTCTGCAAAACCACCACTCTACGTGTCCAAGAACGTGCAAAGCTGCATCAGTTCATTTTTTAGGGGCGAAGCTCCTTGAAGTGACACTCGTTCTTCCCTTGTCGTAGTCGTAGTGCATAAACAGTCTTACGTTTTGACCTGCAAGGTGGTGCCCGCGGGAAATTTCTCCAGTGCGTTTTTGAACAATAAAAAAAATTCACAGTGTGTGCATTAACTAAAAGCCAAATTATCCTGTCTGTCTATCATTCCCCATTATCAGCTATGGGCATGTACATTGAGCACTATCTGACAAGAAAGGGTTGCTACGTTATACTCGCTGGGCGTAACCTCCTTGGTTTTAGAAAGGTTTAGCGAGCGTTGGGCCGCAGTGCCATGAATACAGTGAACTAGTATATACCATGAACTCGAGGTGGTTAAAGGTGGGAAGTAGACACGAAGCGCAAGCTGTAAGAAAGTGTGCGTGTGCCGCCTCTCGTTTAGTCCTTGGAATGTCCGCTGGATGGCGGTGCTTCTATATGCGGAATATAAGATGAAAAGATGCGAGATGGAGGTACTTGGACTTTTGACTAGATGGACGAACGAACACACAGACAGATGCATGGATGGACGCACGGATGGCTGGACGGACGGACGGACGCATGAACACACGCACGCACGTACGGGTGGATGGACTAATGAACGGTCACACAGACGGACGCATGCACGAATGCAAGCAAGAACGAATGGACGGACGGATGCTTCGCCCCACTCTCCATCATTCACCCCGTGGATATGCTGCCATTTTTTTAGTCTGGTGGCACAGAATTGTTGTCGTGTCCGGTGTTATCACAACGACCAGATCGAGGTGGTTTAGCATTCCCCGACATTTCCGTCATGGCTTCTACCTTGTGCCCCTGCACTTTACTGCGAATACTGAGCAATAATGGTACGCTTGTTCAGACACTGGCTCGCTACCATCTGAGGCCATCACTACACGTCTTCCTGCTGGCTAGCCAAATTAACCAAGGTCGCCAATTAATTGAACTGCCACATTTGTCCCGAGCCCTTCTGGCATTTCTGACGGTTGGAAGCTACGTGCCTCGAGATAGAGGTGGCCGATTCTAAAGTGGTGGACACAATGGTCGCCCTTCTACGGCCCTTGGTGCCCTAGCAGCGTCAATCTATAATTAACCGCCCTTGGAAACCGATAATTGCAGCAGTGCTGCCAGGGCATCTCAAGGACTTTATCTGGCGGTTGGGCTCGGGCTTGCTTCCTACTCGAGATCGGTTGCAACGATGGCAGTTGGTTCGCACTTCCACTTGCCCCAAATGCGTCTTGATCGAGACCAATCGACATGTGAGAATTGAGTGTGTGGTCTTCCGCCTTTTTTGGCGTGCGGTCGATGCTGGTTTTCGGCGGCAGGGTGTGCGAACGTTCGTGTACAACGGCCGATTCCCTCGCGGGTGCTTCTCGGCTGTTTTAATAGTTGCGGGGCTGTTCAGCCTTTGGCGAAACCGATGCGAGGCCGTGATTGCAAACTGCTGCCGGTGTGCTTTGGGGCCGATACTGGGCCGAATGAGACGAGAGATTCAAGCGTTCTTCTCTGAGGAGCTTTTCTTCCTCGGGGAGCACGAGTTTCTGCGGCATTGGTTGTTCCGTTTCGTCAATGTTGAACACGAAAAGCTAAAACTCATTTTTGACCGACGTGGTGGTAAGCAGTGCCCGTTGAGTAGTTATTCATGATTTCGTTTGTAACCAATTGTCTCTCATAGCATCGATTGTATCATTAAACCATTCATTGTATCTTTATATAGCATGAGTTCTTGTGTACACCTATGCCAATATTACCATGTATATTAATGCAATGGTGTCTTCCTTGCAACGTACTGATGTCTGTCGTGGTACATAGATGGGCCGAAGTGTATGTGCCCTAATACTGGAATGTCACGAGACTTTTGTCTTTGAGATAGCGTAAATTAACTTTTTCTAAACAGTTACCGCATTCTAAGCGATGTAGTGCCCATGGGACAGTTTTATGCTCTCCCATAGTAGAGCACCTAGTACTGTAAATAGCTACCCACTTTTTCTAAAGCAAGTTATGCTCTCCCATAGTACAGAACCCAGTACTCCTAATCGTTATCCACTTTTTTTTAATGAGTCACGGCGTAATTTTTGTCGACGAGACCTCTTCAAATGGGAGGCATACAGGAAGGCTCAATGCTTTCCCATAGTAGAGTACCAAGTACCTCAAGATCGTTCACCACTTTTTAAATGTGAAGCATTTTTTGGCGAACTTCGGCGACATTGAGCGCATCCATCCATCCATCCATCCATCCATCCATCCATCCATCCATCCATCCATCCATCCATCCATCCATCCATCCATCCATCCGTCCATCCGTCCCTCCGTCCATCCGTCCATCCGTCCCTCCGTCCGTCCGTCTGTCTGTCTGTCTGTCTGTCTGTCTGTCTGTCTGTCTGTCCGTCTGTCCGTCTGTCTGTCTGTCTGTCTGTCTGTCTGTCTGTCTGTCTGTCTGTCTGTCTGTCTGTCTGTCTATCTATCTATCTATCTATCTATCTATCTATCTATCTATCTATCTATCTATCTATCTATCTATCTATCTATCTATCTATCTATCTATCTATCTATCTATCTATCTATCTATCTATCTATCTATCTATCTATCTATCTATCTATCTATCTATCTATCTATCTATCTATCTATCTATCTATCTATCTATCTATCTATCTATCTATCTATCTATCTATCTATCTATCTATCTATCTATCAAGCCGCTTTCGGCTTTTAGCTGTCCTGGCCGTTTGAATAATGGTATTAATGCCAAACTTGGTATGGCATGACTGCATAACGAACACAAGCTGCAGACCGTAACATGAAAATCATGACATGCGTGTCATGTAAGAACATGGCTACATGTCACACTCATGCGCTCGCGGTCGTTTTGCTAGCTTTGCATATACCAAATTTAGTATGACGGGACGTCATTGGATGACGAAGGTATGTGACTTGTGCAAACACGATAATCATGAGATGCGTGTCATGTAACCAGATGACTACATGCCATGCTCATGATGCACTCGCGGCCGTTTAGCTAGCTTCATATGTACCAAATTTGGTATTACGGTACGTGAGTGGATGGCGAATGTATGTGACTGGTACAAACATGGTAATCATGAGATGCGTGTCATGTAAAAACATGACTACATGCTACGCTCATGATGTGCTCGCGGCCTTTCGCTAGCTTCACATGTACCAAATCTCGTATTACGTGACGGGAGCGGACGACATAGGTGAATGACACGTCCAAACATTATGATCATAACTTGCGTGTCATGTAACCAAAAGACTACGTCCCACACTGGTGATGCGTTCGTGGCCGATTCGCTAGCTTTACATATGCCAAATTTGGTATTACATCACCTGAATGGTTGACAAAGGTATGCTATTGGTGCAAACATGATAATCATGAGATGCGTGTCATGTAAGAACGTGACTACATGCCACACTCAAGGCGCCTATACACTTCGACGTGACCCGATGCGCGTGTGCGCTGGCGTTCGTTTCATTGCGTCACGCCGGCAACGCCACGCCAGGCACTGATATCCCCCTATTAGAGCTCAGTGGTTCTGCCCACTAAGCTCCATTGTGGATCTGCCTGCCATATACTCGCAGGCACGTGCTGCGTTGCTTTGACGCATGCGCGTTTGAGCACACACGGCATCCCTCCATCACGAAGAGAGGCAGGCGCTGTGTTGCCCAAGTAACGTCGCCGGTGCGAAATGCACCATGTCGCGTATGACGCCGGTTGCCACTGCAGCCAACAGACGCTGGTCGCGCCGGTCCCGTTTTGCTAGCGTTGCATCGCTGCGCCCAGCCTGCGCGCGCGTCTACCTTGCGTCGGAGTATATTGGGCCCTTCATGACGCGCTCGCCATCGTTTCGCTAGCTCCACATGTACCAAAGTTCGTATCACGGGAAGTGAATGGATGACGAAGGTAAAAGACACGTCTAAACCTGATAATCATGAAGTGCGTTTCATGTAAAGCATGACTACATGCTACGCTCATAGCGTTCTCACAGCCGTTTCACTAGTTCTACATATACCAAATTTGATATTAAGTGACGTGAATGAATGACGAATGTAAATGACACGTCCAAACACAATGATCATGATATGGATGTCATGTAAAACATGGCTACATGCTACGCTCATAGCCCTCTCACGGCCGTTTCGCAAGCTTCATATATATAAAAGTTGGTATCAGGTGACATTTATAGATGACGAAGGTAAATGAAATGTCCAAACAAGATAGTCATGACAAAGAAGTCATGTACGGCATAACTTACATACGTCTCGTAACGTTGTGCTGATTTTGAAGTGACCTATCAACTTTTCTCATTCGTGCTTCGCATATCATCGATTCCATCCGTACGTGGGATCTGCCAATTTTTTCTAAACTCATGCCTTACTACTATCCTGTAGTTCAGTTCGACGTACTCGAAATCATTAAACACTTTTAAATAGGAAAGATTTTTTTTGCGAACTGCGGTGAATTTAACTGTATCCGTCTATCTATCTAGCCGCCTACAACTTTCAGCTCTGCTGGCAGTTTAGATAATGAGATCTATGCCAAACTTGATTTGAAATAACATGGCTGCACGAAGAGCATAAGTGACTAGTCATATCATGAAAATAATTACAGTTATGTCACGACTTACATCTGATGGTCTTGCTGCTTTTGCGGTGGTTTCGTTCACATGACATACTGCAAAACTGCTATGGTGTGACATGACTGCATGGCAAGCATAAGTGGCAGGCCCTAGCTTGGAAATCATGACATGCATGTCGTGTAGACGGCGAAAAATGGCGCATATTTACGGACAGAAAAGCGGACATGGTGTCCAGGAAATAAAGACACTCCACCCCTTCGCGAACATCAAGTATACAGCACACGTTTAAAAATCACAGACTTTATCACTTCACGAATATCATGGATACAGCACACGTTTACCAATGATGTTTTGCTAAATTGTGCAAAAAAACAAGTGTCTGCTCTGTCAAAAAAATTAGCAGATCCCACATACATTAGGAATCGATGATATGCGAAGCACGAATAAGAAAGATTTATATGTCACTTTAAAATCAGCACAACGTTACGAGGTGGAGGTAAATGATGTCGTGCATGACTTCCGTGTCATGATTATCATGTTTGGATGTGTTGTTTACCTTCGTCATCTGTTCAAGTCACGTGATACCAAATTTAGTATATGTGGAGCGAGTGAAACGGCTGCGAGCTTGCTATTAGCAGTGTATGTTGTCATGTTCTTACATGACACGTGTGTCAAGTTTATTATATTTGCACCAGTGATATATTTCGTCATCAATTGACGAAACGTAACACCAAATTTGGTATATACAGAGCTAGCAAGACGGCCGCGAGTGCGTCATGAAAAGCCGAATATACTTGACACGCGCGCGCGCCCGGGCACGCGGATTTGCTCGGAGGATTTCAAGCTGAACGGTCGTGCCCCCACGATCTCCGACGACAGCGTAGCTCCCGCCAACTGGTTCGCCCTCTGCGGTCTCCTGATGCCGTGAAGCTCTCGCAGTGTGGTGCCCCGTTCTTGGACTACTTCGACCAGATCCCAACTTTTCTATCTCCTTCTTCTGTCGCTTGCCTGCCGTACTTCTTTTTAGGGGCGCAGCTCCTTATAGCGGCACCCGTTCGTTCCTCGTAGCCGTTGTAGTAGTGTGTAACAAGTATAACATTTTAACCTCCAAGGTAGTGCCCATGAGAGATTTCTTCTGTGAGTTCTTGAACAATAAAATATAGTGCTCAATGTACATGCCAATGGCTGCTAAAGGGGAATGAGTGACAGGAGAATTCGTCTTTTAGTTAACGTGCACGCTGCGAATTTTTTATAGTTCAACAATGCACAGAAGACAAGAAAGGGTCGCTACGTTATACTCGCTGGGCGTAACCTCCTAGGTTTTAGAAAGGTTTAGCGAGCGTTGGGCCGCAGTGCCATGAATACAGTGAACTAGTATATACCATGAATTCGAGGTGATTAAAGGTGGGAAGTAGACACAAAGCGCAAGCCGTAAGAAAGTGTGCATGTGCCTCCTCTCGTTCAGTCCTTGAAATGTCCGCTGGATGGCGGTGCTCCTATATGAAGAATATATGATGAAAAGATGCGAGATGGTGGTACTTGGAGTGTTGAATAGGTGGACGAACGGACACACAGACAGATGCATGGGCGGACACACGGATGGCTGCACGGACGCATGGACGCATGGATGGACGCAGGAGCGGATGCGTGGACGAAAGCAGGGACGGACGCTCAGATGAACGTGCGGACGCACGAACAGACGCACGCTTGGACGGGCGGATGGACGCACGGGCGGCCACACAGACGCACGCATGAATGTACGGAAGTAAGAACGAATGGACGGACGGATGCTTCGCCCCACTATCCATCAAACACTCCGTGGATATGCTGCCATTTTTTTCAATATTATTTTTATGCCTCCTTCCCCCTCCCCTATAAGGCACTGCGCCGTGCCGCTCATGAGGCAGACAGAAATTAAGTGCCTTTTTCCTCTTTTCAATAACCACTCACCACATGCCCGCGCAAAGGGACGCTACGTTAGCAAAACGCGAGCACTCTATAGTCTGACGCCAGGCACGACCGGCGCGACAAGCGTCCGTTGGTGTGGCCCGACAGCAACCGGCGGGAAATTCGCGCTGATGCGATACCCGGACATCGCTGCGTCTCCCTCTTTTCGGTATGAATGGATGTCGAACGCGCTGAAACGCTCATGCGTTGAAGCAACGCAGCGCGGCGCACGCCTGCGAGCATATGGCAAAACCGGCGCCTGGCGTCGCAACGCTGGCGTGACGCGACGAAATGAACGCCGGCGTGAACGCACACCACGTCACGTGGAAATTGATTGGCGCCTTCACTGTGGCATTTAGTCATGTTCTCACATGACACGCATCTCATGAATATCATGTTTGCGTCAGTAAAATACGTTCGTCATCCATTGACGTCATACCAAATTCGGCATATGTAAACCTAGCGAAACGGCCGCGAGCGCATCATGAGTGTGGCTTGTAGTGATGTTGTTACATGACACGAGTGTCGTGATTATCATGTTTGGATGTGTCATTTACGTATGTCGTCCATTCGCGTCACGTAATACAGAGTTTGTACATGTGAAGCTAGCGATACGGCCACGAGCGCATCATGAGCGTAGCATGTAGTCTTGTTGTTACATGACACGCATCTCATGTTTATCATGTTTGCATCAGTCATATACCTTCGTCATCTATTCACGTACCGTAATACCGAATTTAGCATATGCGACGCTAGCGAAACGACCGCGAGCACTTCATGAGCGTGGCATGTAGTCATGTTGTTACATGACATGCATGTTTTGATTTTCATGTTAGGGTCTGTCGCTTGTGTTCGCCATGCAATCCTGTCATACCATACCAGTTTTGCAACATACCATGTGAACGAAACCCCCGCAAGATCTACAAGACCATGAAATGTAAACCATATGACATTCATGACATACATGTCATGATTTTCATGTGACCCCGCCATGGTGGTATAGTGGCTAAGGTACTAGGCTGCTGACTAGAAGGTCGCGGGATCAAATCCCGGCTGCGGCGGCTGCATTTCCGATGGAGGCGGAAATGTTGTAGGCCCGTGTGCTCAGATTTGGGCGCACGTTAAAGAACCCCAGGTGGTCAAAATTTCCGGAGCCCTACACTACAGCGTCTCTCACACTCATATGGTTGTTTTGCGACGTTAAACCCCCCGTATCAATCAAATCACTAATTTTCATGTCATGACTAGTCAAATATATTCTTCATACAGTCATGTTATGCGATACCAACTCTGGTATTGATACCATTATCGAAACGGCCAGGAGAGCTATAAGGCGTAGGCGGCTAGATAGATAGATAGATAGATAGATAGATAGATAGATAGATAGATAGATAGATAGATAGATAGCTTGCCCGGACCAGCAACTAGCCGGATTTCAAAATAAACTTGTTTCATTCATTCATTCATTCATTCATTGCTTTAATGATGAGTTCTCTTGTGTGGAACGCCCTTATAGACGCCATGCAATGCGTTCGCATTTCCTCATGATTCTGTTCGGCCAGGTGGGGGAATTTTTTCGAACATTCAGTACACCCTCAATCATCAAGTATTGGGGCAAAATCAATTAACGTCTCATTATAACGACCATCCGTTCCTTCGTCTGTACCCTAAAACGGCGACAGCCGTAGCCTATTCCGCTCACTCTCCTAGTAATTACTTAACGAATGAGTTGTTCTTGGGAAGAGGAAAAGAAAAGGCATCTAATTTCCGTCTGCCTCTTGGGCAGCACGGCGCAGTGCCCTGTTGGGGAAGGTGGTAGGAGGGATAAAAAGAATAGTGGAAGGTAGATGAAAAAATGGGACAGGCAAATGACATAGAAGAGGGAGGTAGGGACGTTGGGAGCCGGTAGAAGAAATCCGAGGATGGCCAGCACACAGCAAAATCTTTACGGCATCAGAAGGTTGTGAAGGGCGAACCAGTTTGTGAGAGGTATACGCGGCACAGCCGTTCTGCTTGAAATCTTCTTAGCAACTCCCAATAACTTAATGGCATATCGGCGCATAGCAACAGTTGTGCCGCTACAGCATTGCTTTCTCCCCCTTACGCACTCTCAGTAGCCCCGTGGTTGCTGAGAGAGCGCAAAAAAAAATTGCCCGCAGCTTCCCTCGGGGGAACACTGAGGAGGATGCGGAGCATATAATTGGTTAACGGGGTGTTAAAGTGCGACTTACTTGGGTCGATGGCTAAATTGGTTAACGTGGTTGTGAAATGGGGTGTTAAATTGCGACTTACTTGGGTCGCTGGCTAAATTGGTTAACGTGGTTGTAGGAGGGGTGTTAAATGAGTGAACACGTACGACACGTATGCGAAAGGGCGGTGTTTATTTATTGCGACGAACTTTGAGCACGATGGCTTTTTGGTCGGTAAAGTGAAGAGTGAGTGGATCGGGTTGCAGCGGTCGTAGGTCGAAATTTGCAAAGACGTGGTCGATGCAGGTTCCGCGAATGGTGGTCGGCTGGTGGTGTTTGCAGTCGTCGTGCGTTGCGCGTTTCAGCGAGTGTCGCGACGCCATGTATTCGACTATCCAATCGTCCTCTTGTCGACGCTTACGTTTCAAAGCGGCCGAATCCGGTGCTGCTGCTCGACGCTGACGTCTCTCAGCGGCTTCACGTTCTCTAAGTTGAGAATCTTCCGCTCGACGCCGACGTTTACGTTCGGCGTCGCGAGCTCTTCTCCGCGCTGCCTTGTCTTCGGACGACGACTTGGTTGCGGTTCCGCCAACACTTTGGCCGGCGCTGGTCGAAGGGACGTCGATCATTGCGACCTCGGACGTCGACGCGCCGTACAAACCAACCGACGAGCGGCAACTGAGCGAGCGAGCACCGACCTTGAGTATATATACAGCGCGACGGCGCATGCACTGTCAGCTGTCGAATGTTCGAGAAGGGGGAGAAGCGCAACGGCGCATGCGCGCGCGTCAGCAGCCGATGTTCTCGAAGCGTGATGGCGCATGCGCGCGCGTCAGCTGCCGATGTTCTCGAAGCGTGACGGCGCATGCGCGCTACATTATACAGCTAGCGAATGTTCGTGAAGAGGAGAAGCGCACGCAGTGTGTAGAGGAGGAAGGGTGCACAGATGGTGGAGGAGTGAAGCGCGCGCGGTGTGTAGAGGAGGAAGGGATGAACAGATGGTGGAAGAAGGAGGAGGAAGCTTGCGGACGGCGCCGCACTACAAGCCTTGAGTATTAGATGCTCCGCATCTAAAAGACATGGCATAGTCACTCGAATGGCCACACGCTTTCGCCGAACGCACAAATTTACGAAGTGTCCTTCAACTCTTGATCTGCAGGAGGCCGTTCTTGAACGACACGTGTGGTTATTCTGCCTAGTGCTTTACTGTCTATTTTTTTGTGTCGACTCTTGAATTTACCCTGTACAGCCGGTCATAATTATGTTAAGTGAATAATTCACTTCTAAGTAGCGTGTTGCCCGTATCCTTTTTCTTGTGTGTTGTGTATTTGGTATCGTAATCAGACATCATGATTGATTAATTGATTGATTGACTGATTGATTTGTGGGGTTTAGCGTCCCAAAAGTACTATGTGATTACGAGAGACGCCGTAGTGGAGGGCTCCAAAAATTTCCATCAGGTATTATAAACGAGCGCCAATTCGCACTTTTTTCCGTTTTACGGAACATAATATGAGTAGCACTTGCACGGGCACAGGTCATCATAAAACCATATGTGCTTTGCGCCACTCATTACCTCATTTTTTCTAAGCCAAGCAGCATAAATAATATCATGAGTCTTAATACGTTGCTGAGGTATATATTTGTAAAAGCGGGTTGGCTTACGCTCGGTATTGAAATAGCTTACCCATCCGTATAGAACGAAGAATAGCTGGTTGGGATCCATGAAGACCGAGTCACTCAGGCGTAACATTTTCTCCGACTTCTTTCTTCTTTTTTTAAGTTTGTCAATGAGCTTATGGTATGCCTGCATCATTAAAAAATATTAGAGTGCAAAAAACCACCATTAGAAACTACAGGAGTCACACCTATGCCTAATTTGAAATTTGACTTATAACGGTGGCAGCTTGGGCTAGTTGATGAGTAATGGTTGCACAAAAAAGTGCCTGAACTAGAGATATAACTTAAAACGGGATATTTTTGTCTTCTACACAAAAACAATTAAAAGTTGGCATGACGATAGTTATAGCGCGAGAACAAAACGACGACACAGGGAGAAGAAGGACACGAAAGACACGGAAGACACAATTGTTCTCGCGCTGTAACTATCGTCATGCCATACCAACTAGCCCAAGCTGCCACACTTGAAAGTTTGCGCTCGTCTTCGGGTACCTTTTGTCGTTGCTCTCAGATACTGCTATAACGACAACCCGTGTTTTAAGACGCAACATGGCTCTGCAACGTAAATTGCTGGTTATTATTTCACCATCTGACCTGTGTGATGAGAACGTATGTGAAATTACACTAGCGTTATCGGGACTCTGGCAGCGAGGCATCGCGACTCAAGTCATTTGGTCGATAAAGGTGACTGAAAGGAGTAGGTATACTCAGTGCTTGGAGAAATGCGACAATATAACGTATCTGAAACTACCTTGGCAATTAGGTATTGCGTGCTCAGGCTTATATAGTACCTGAACCAAAGCTCCTTTTGCCGCCCATGAGAATTTATAGGCAATAATATTGTGACGATGGAACGCGTTTATTTACAAGATGGGTAATGCAGAGGCGTAGCTCAGCGAAGGATGCACAGCGTCGCTCGCGAGCCAGTCGAGTCTCTTCCTCCTCTTCGTCTAATCTTCGCTAGCGTGTTTCACTTCCCGGTTCGCAGACGATGCCTCCTGGGCGAGTCACTCAGATGGTTGATGGTGGCGTGGTTTAAGGCGCGCAACGCGTGTCAGTTGTGTTTTGCTAGAGCGGCGACCATTGCTTGTGACGCTCGAGATTACGTACGTGACGTCGCTGAGGCGGTCAAGAATGACGAATGGACCGGAATAGTGAGCGAAGAACTTCTGGCACAAACCACGTTTGCGGACTGGTGTCCATAACCACACAAGATCGCCCTTACTATAAGATACGCAGCGATGGCAGGCGTTGTAACGTTTCTTAGAACGCTGCTGGGATGCCAAGGTTCGGAGGCGTGCGATGTGACGGGCTGCTTCTGCGCGGCAGAGCGTCTCGGCTATCGAGGTTTCCACGTCTAGTGTAAATGTAGTATAGTGTCGAGACGAAATCGTGGGGAGCGAGCGTACAGCAGGTAAAATGGAGAGTAACCTGTAGTCTCATGCTTCGCGGTATTGTACGCGTACGTGATGTAAGGTAGCACTTCGTCCCAGTTTTTGTGCCTAGAATCGACATAAATAGACAGCATGTTCGTGAGAGTCCGGTTCGTGCGCTCTACGAGACCATTAGTCTGCGGGTGATATGGTGTGGCATGGCGGAAATGGCAGGCAGACAGACGCAGGATCTCTTCAACGACGTCGGCAACGAACTGACGTCCGTGGTCGCTAATGACAACGCGTGGAGGACCATGGCGGAGAATTATACAGCGAAGCATAAACTGCAACACGTGCATGGCCGTTGCAGCAGGTATTGCAGCAGTTTCTGCATAGCGCGTTAGGTGGTCAACACAGACGACGACCCATCGATTGTTGTTGCCCCGCCGCGGTGGTCTAGTGGCTAAGGTACTCGGCTGCTGACCCGCAGGGCGCGGGTTCAAATCCTGGCTGCGGCGGCTGCATTTCCGATGGAGGCGGAAATGTTGTAGGCCCGTGTGCTCATATTTGGGTGCACGTTAAAGAACCCCAGGTGGTCTAAATTTCCGGAGCCCTCCACTACGGCGTCTCTCACAATCATATAGTGGTTTTGGGACGTTAAACCCCACATATCAATCAATCGACCCATCGATTGTTACTGCTCGATCGTGGAAATGGAACGAGCAGATCGACACCAACAGTCGCGAAGGGAGAGTTAGGAGGTGGAACAGGATGGAGAAGTCCTGGCGGCGTAGCCGTGGGACGTTTGTGTCGTTGGCATTGTTCGCATCCAGCAACGTATTTTTTCGGGTCGTGTCGCATCTTGGGCCAATAGAACCTTTGCTGGATTCGTTGAAGCGTTCTGGCGAAGCCCATGTGGCCACAGGTTGCGTCGTCGTGTAACGACCGAAAGACGTGAGCCCATAAAGTGCGTGGAACAACGAGAAGCAGACGGGCGCCTTGTCCGGAATAATTCTTCTTGTAAAGGACGCCGTCATGAACCACAAAAGAGCTTGGGTTTGCGTGTTCATTTGCGGAGGCGAACAGAGAATCTAAGGAGCGGTCCTCTTGCTGGGCTGTCCGGAAAGTCGCAAGATCAGGGAACTCAGAGGCAATAGCGCCGATATACTGGTCGAAGTTGTCAGCGTCGCACTCAGTCGTCGGTAGAGGAAGGCGGGATAGGCAGTCGGCGTCTGCGTGCCGGTTACCGCTCTTGTAGCGTACTGTGAAGTCGAACTCCTGTAAGCCTAAAGCCCATCGTGCCAGTCATCCAGATGGGTCTCGGAAGCCTACCAACCAGCATAGAGAATGATGGTCGGTGATTACCGAGAAGCGACGGCCGTAGATGTATGGGCGAAACTTGTGCACGGCGAAAACGACTGCGAGGCACTCATGTTCTGTGACTGTGTAATTTCGTTCTCCCTTGCTCAACGATCGACTCGCGTAAGCGACCACCTGTTCAGCATTGTCATGGCGCTTAACGAGCACTGCACCAAGGCTGATTCCACTGGCATCTGTGTGAATTTCCGTTTCAGCAGAAGGATCGAAATGGCGTAGTACCGGCCCTGAAGTCAGTATGAACCGAAGCTGCTTAAAGGCTGCTTCGCAATCCGGTGTCCAGTGGAAAGGGACATCCTTTTGCAGCAAGTCAGTCAGTGGTTGTGCTTTATCAGCGAAATTCGGAACAAATTGACGAAAGTAAGAACACAGGCCCAGGAAGCTACGCAACTCCCTGGGGGACTGCGGCTGCTTGAAGTTGCTGACAGCGGCGACTTTCTGCGGGTCCGGTCTCACGCCATTTTTATCCACCAGATGTCCCAGAACCAAGGTTTCACGTTCTCCAAAGCGACATTTTTTTGAGTTCAGTGTAAGCGCAGCTTCCTCGAGACAGGTTAGAACGAGGTCAAGGCGATGATTATGTTCTTCAAATGTTCGGCCAAAAATCACCACATCGTCCAGGTAACACAGGCGAATTTCCCATTGGAGGCCCCGTAAAACGGTGTCCATATATCTTTCAAATGTGGCGGGGGCATTACACTAGCCGAATGGCATAACATTAAACTTAAACAGACCGTCGGGTGTAACAAAGGCCATCTTTTCTTTGTCAGCCGGATCCATGGGGATCTGCCAATACCCGGATCGCAAGTACACCGATGAAAAATAGGACGCTGAATGCAGGCAGTCGATGACATCATCGATGCGAGGAAGCAGGTACACGTCCTTCTTAGTTATAAAGTTGAGACGTCGGTAGTCAACGCAGAACCTCCAGGACCCATTTTTTTTCTTGATCAAGATAACAGGCGCTGCCCAGAGACTTGACGATTCTTGAATTACGCCAGAGGTTAGCATCTCGCTGACTTGCTCTGAAATTACCTTGCGCTCTGACGCGGAAACTCGATAAGGTTTCTGTCTGAGGGGGTGCGCAGATCCGGTGTCGATCTTGTGACGAGTGCGTGTGCTGGGCGTCTGAGGTCTATGCGACTTCCGTGCAAAATCAAATACTTTAGCGTGCCTGGCCAGCAGTGTAACCAACACTTTGCGCTTATGCGAGGAAATACACTTGCTAACCATCTTATAAAATTCGTATTCCATGCCGGATACATCAGCATAGTCCGAATTTGCCGCATTGCTGAGAGCTCCTATGCAGATACTGCACTGTCCTTCAAACATGGCAAGGCGCATTCCCTCTGGTAGTACAACAGACTCGGATGAGCAGTTAACTACCCATAATTTAGTTTTTCCCTCGGTGAGAGACACAACGCAGCGCGGCAGAAAGATGTTTTTCTTCATGCAAGGCAAAGGCAACGGCTCAATCACAATATCAGGAGAACTGAAACTCGAGTCGGCATTCGAAGCAGCAACGGGCACGCTGGCAGTAGACCATGCCGGTAGAATAGTGTCTTTAACTACAACGAGGTTGTCGTCTCCACTACGCGGAGTCTGCTGGGCGAGGGCGGACAACAGAACCTCGCCTGCCCCGCAGTCGACAGTCGCACGGCACTCTTGCAAGAAGTCAATTCCAAGGATAACTTCATGCGTGGAATGAGCGAGCACTGCGAATTCTGCCTTGAACGCTTTACCAGCAACACGAACAGACACAGTGCACACACCTACTGGACACAAAGCCGTGCCGCTGACTGCTCGAAAAGTAGAAGATTTATCCCAATAAAACATAACCTTGCGGCCAAGTCTCTCCTTGAAAACTAAACTCATTACAGAAACTGTTGCACCGGTGTCTACCAGAGCCATCGTGGGAACATCGTCAATGAATACATGAACCTTGTTGTGAAGCATGTGAACTAATGCAGGCATACTTGTGTGCAAAGCGGTACATCCAGCGACCTCGCCTCCATCGGCCGCGCCGGCTAGTTTCCCGGTGGCGGAGAGGAAAGCCGCGGCCGGGGACGGGGAGATGGGGACCGTCGCTGGCGCGTAGTAGGTGGCGTCAAGCTCCTCACAGAGGCAGGCGAGTCACTGCGGATGTTCGGCCGGTGCCCGTGCTTCTGGGCAGTTGAATCCGAAGGCCAGTAGGCGTAATCGGGCTGTTGGCTTCGCCGTGCAAGCATCGGTGGTCGGTCAGAAAACGTCGTGCGTGGGCGACGTCGCGATGGGCAAAACCGGGCGATATGTCCGCGAACACCGCACTGGTAGCACACGGGGCGTTCCCGAGGCACATTGAGTGCTGCGGTGTGGAGAGGATGCTCAGGGAACTGTTGCCACTCGGACACAAACGGAGGCGGTTGGCTGTCGTAGCTACAACTGCTGCGGGGCGCATAAGACGACTCGACGTAAGTAGCCTGTGGTGGCGGAGCCCTCAGCCGTGGACTGCGGGTGGAGTAACTGCGCTCGTCGAAACTCGCAGCATTGATGCTTGGGGATAGTGTATCACACTGCGGGTCTCCAGCTTGCATGGGAACAGAGACATCGCGACGCAGTTCCTCCCGTACAATCTGACGAATGGTGGAAAAAAGGTCGGCAGGTAGGGAATTCTGGCAGACATCGACGGTGGCAACAGTCGTGACGTTGGCCAGACGTCCGAACTTCGATATGATGCGACGAGTTTTAAGAGCCTCCAAGGTTCGGCAGTGGTTAATCACGTCGGCCACGCATTCCAGGCTCTCCTTGCCAATGAGGAAGTGGTAGACGTCATCGGCGATGCCCTTGAGTATATGGCCCACTTTGTCTTCTTCCGTCATGTGGGCATCCACCGACTTGCACAACTTCAGAATCTCTTCAATGTAGGTTCTGCATGTCTCACCGGTGACTTGAGCCCTCTGCGACAATGTCTGCTCGGCACGTTTCTTCTTCGTTGCTGGGTCTTTGGATCCAAAGCATTTCTTGATTTTCTCCACAAACTGGTCCCAGGTTGTCAATGTGTCTTCATGGTTCTCAAATCATACCAGCGCCATGAAATCGAGGAAGAGCCCTACGTGAGACAGCTGGCTAGCCGCATTCCAACCGTTCGAACGGCTCACCCGCTGATAGTGGCTTAGCCATTCGTCCACGTCATCGCCGGGTTTCCCTGTGAAGGTTCGCGGCCCCCTGTAGTGGTAGGGCGACGGCCTTGCGGCTGGTTGCTGGTTGTCTCCGTCCGAGCTCATTTCTTGAGGTAATGGTGCCAAGCCCGCTAGTCGACGGCTGCGGCGAAGCTCGTGTAGCGGTTCCGTCGTTAGGGGACGGTGCCTCTCCGGTATCACTTGGTAGTAGCTAGCTTACCCAGCACCTCCACCACAATTGTGACGATGGAACGCGTTTATTTACAAGATGGGTAATGCAGATGTGTAGCTCAGTGAAGGATCCACAGCGTCGCTCGCGAGCTAGTCGAGTCTCTTCCTCCTCTTCGTCGAATCTTCGCTAGCGCGTTTCAATATAATCATGATAGACACAGCAAAATTTCACTAATCGCGCTGTACCCGTAGTCGCAATACTCGGGAGGGTTCTGCCGCACACACGAATATTTTGTGTCCTTAGGAGTGGTGTACACTGGACTAATTTCATTACTTTTTGTTTTCTAACTTTGAATGTCTTGCTCGAGTTCATGGTAAGTGCTTGTCTGATCACTTGCCGGAAGATGAGGAAATCAAATGCAAAATAAGTGGACCTCGCTGAATAGTGACATTGAGTTTCATTCCAATTTACGTAGTTGAAACATTGATCTACGCTTCAATGCTCTCACAGCTCTCAATTAAAGAATTGTAAAGCGATGAATAGCTTACACAGCAACTGTTTATGGCAGGTGGTTGTAGTGTTAGTGGTTCGTTGAAGAAAGAAAAAAGACGTTATTTCTGCAGCCCTTAAGGGAGAACGGCGCAGCGTCTTGTTGGGGATGGGAGGAGGGAGGTTTAAAAGAATATAGTAAAGATGATGTAAGGAAAAGAAAAGAGAAAGAGGGCCAAGGGAGTAAAGGAAGAGACCAAGAAAGAGAAGAGATAGGAAAGTTGGGTCCGGTAGAAGGAGTCCAAGGACGGGGCACTACATGTGCGCTCTGCGAGAGCTACACGGTGTCAGGAGACCATGGCGGGCGAACCAGTCGGCGGGAGCTACGCTGTCGTCGGAGCTCGTGGTGGCACGTCCGATCAGCTCGGAATCCTCCGATTGAATCCAGTTTATGGTAGGTCGATTTCAAATATTAGTTGTATATGCAAACACCCTCACAACGCGACTGAATGTGTACAGGAAATTCACAAATCATCAGCGCTGTGGCAACATGTGAGACATTATCTGTGGAGAGATTCTCAACTTCTTCTATAAAAACAATTTATGTTGTTTTCGGTACCTTGTAAGCAGCTCCCATACGAAGTACTTGTATCATCGGACGCCTGTTCAGCCAAGGGTTGGTCTGAAAGAACGGAAGTTCAAAAATATAATGATCTGCTGCAAAGCCTTTAGGTGTCGAACTGTTAATCGCCATCAACATGTGACACTGGACGACCTAATAATTTTTTTCATATTCCCTAACCCCGCATCATTGGCTGGTAAAACAATAATCTCACCTTAACCAGAGGAGGCTGTAAGGCGTGAGCTCAGTCAATATGTCATCCTTTGTTTCGGGCATATTGCCATACAACAGTCTTTTGTTTATATGTATCGCGTCACCAGACCATTGCAGGTGCTGACTTGCTAAAAGCGCATCAGAATGTCTGGGAGCATTTCAAATTATTTTAAAATCATCTTTAATGCTTGGGCATGGAAACTCGAACCGCTAAGTCTATTCTCGAACAACCACAACCAACAGCGATAACGCTCGAACGTTCGATGCTCAGCATGTGTAAAATCCCGACGTGCCCTGCCGTGTATGATCAACGGCCGACGCTCTAAGCGTGTGTTGCGTGCATTGCTTGCTAAAGTTTGAGTTTACGTTTCCCGGCCACAAGTCCGGTCAAATAAAAAGCTTCATCTTGGACACGCCGACTGCTGCCTTCGTCAACGTGACGACTCCGTGACAGCTGAAAGTGTTCAGTTAGTAGCTTAGGTAACGCACAAGAACACACTCTTGCTATCCTTCCTTTAGCTACCTTATACGTGAAACTCCAGTAATACCTGGTGTTTTGATTGATATCACATGTGGGGTTTAACGTCCCAAAACTACCATACTGTCACGATGGATGACAAGTAATGGGGGATCTATTAAACCACCGGGTAGCTAGCACTAGGACGATGCGTCAGTCGTGGCTGGCTCTCGAGCAGAGAAGAAGCACGCGATCTTCTTTTTTCCTCCATATTGAGAGCCGCTCTTGCAGTCGACTCACTACGTGTGGGTGGCATTATCCCCCTTTCGAAAAAGAAAAAAAAAGCCCCAAAATAAGGAAAGAAAAGTACATAGCACCATACCGATGTTAAAACATAGGCACGCGAAAAAGAAAAGAAATTTGAAATTCGGATAAAGTAAATGTGGAAAGTTAAAGAGCGTTCTAATATAGGATAAGTCAATGAACGAAGAAGCGAGTTCACAAAAATAAATAAATAACTCAAAGAACGGTGTACGGCAAAGAAAAAGTTACGAACAACGCGCGATAAATGGTTTCATGTGCAACACATGAATGACGTCCGGCCTCGGTCGTGTCCTGCTCTGTGCCTGTGGTGTTGAGTCCGAAACCACTTCTTAGTTCACGTCACTGACGCGGCGTAACACATTATATGGGCCAAAGTACCGGCTCAATAACTTTTCAATAAGGCCGAAGAAGCGATTTCACAAAAATAAATAAATAACTCAAAGAACGGTGTACGGTAAAGAAAAAGTTACGAACAACGCGCAATAAATGGTTTCATGCGCAACACAAGAACGACGTCCGGCCTCGGTCGCGTCCGGCTCTGCGCCTGCGGTGTTGAGTCCGGAACCACTTCTTAGTTCACGTCACTGACGCGGTGTAACACATTATATTGGCCAAAGTACCGGCTCTGTAACTTTTCAATAAGGCCACGGTGGCGGACGGGTGTCCCCACCCCAACTTGTTCCCCGGTGTTGTAAAACACTTCTCTGTGGAGGGTGTTATAGCGTCGTGCGTCTGCCTGCTGTTGCTAGCCGATGTGCAGTCACGCTACTAAGTGGTTCTAAGAGAAAAAGGAAGAAAAAAGTGAGCCGCGTAACTGTCTGCTTCATGGAGCGACACCTCAACAGTAGCTCAAAAGGAATGGGGGTGAAGGGGGATTAAAAGAATAGAATTAAAAGTATATATATAGAGAAAAATGTGCTAGGCCAGTGAGCGAGGACAAATCGAGGGGATAAGAGAGATAGGAAAGATGGAAACACGGTCACAGGAGTCCGAGGACGGGACACCACTTGCGAGAGCTCTTGTCGGCGTCAGGAGATCGCGTAGGGCAAGTCCGGTGGGTCAGAGCTGCGCTGTCGTCGAAAGTCGGCGTGAGGAGATGAAGTAGTGCCAGCCCAGTCGGTCAGAGCTACGCTGACGTCGGAGATTGTTAGGGCACAACCAGTTGGCACGAAATCCAGCGAGCCGCAGTCGCGCGAGATGCCGGGCTTCCCCAGCACGCTCTGCGAATTCTTTGGCGTCGGTTGCAAACTCGTCTTCGTCTTGACACGGTAGCATAGAGTCCAGCATGGTCTGCACTTCGTGGCCCTAGAGAAGCCGAAATGGCGTGAATCACGTGGTCTTTTGCACGGCGGTATTATACGCGAAGGTCACGTAGGTAAGATCCGGTCCCATGTTTTGTGCTGCACGTTGATGTACATTGAGATTATGTCTGCGAGGGTCTTATTCAGTCACTCTGTAAGTCCGTTGGTTCGCGGGTGGTACGCAGTTGTCTTTCGGTGTCTGGTGTTGCCCAGTTTGAAAACTTTGTCCATTCTAAGTTGTGCCGTGAATGCCGTCACTCTGTCTGTTATTATACTGGAAGGAGCACCGTGTCGTAGGACGATGTAGCGCATGAAAAATTGTGCTACCTCCGAAGCCGTGGCTTGTGGGATCGCCCGCGTCTCAGCGTAGCGTGTCAAATAGTCGGTCGCGACGATCACCCATTTGTTGCTGTCCGCAGATAGGGGGAATGGCCCGAGAATGTCCATGCCGACTTGGTCGAACGGCGTGCAGGGTGCTTCAATGGGCTGAAGCAAACCGGGTGGCTTAATTGGTGGAAGTGCTCGGTAGTCTCACGGATGCTGCAGACCCCCCTCCCCCTCCTCCCCCAGGAAGCCTTCATATGAGTCCAGTGCCAGTAAATACTTCCGTACATCAGACCAGCCACCGAACCAGGGGATTGCCTCCTGAAGTCGATGATACTGCTCCCACCACGTCGACAAACACGACCAGCGCTTTGGTGTAAACCTCGCCAACTGGCACGAGAAGCACGACGTTGAACCGCTATACCTTGGAAAGCCCACGGGCACCGGCGACGTTTTATGGTACAGAGCGCTATGACGTTAAGGACTGGTTGGCAGACTTCGAGCGCGTAGCCACCTTAAATCAGTGGGATGGCGCGGCGAAACAGGGTCGTCTCTATTTCTATCTCGAAGATGGTGCACGTACCTGGTATCAAAATTGAGAGGAGCAGCTGATGACGTGGCCCGAATTCTTTCGTAGACTTCTGAAAACCTGTGCCAGCGCCGATCGCCAAGAAAGAGCTGAACGAGCTATTCTGACCCGCGTCCAGTTGCCGAACAAAACTGTGACCACGTACGTCGAAGGCATGACGCACCTCTTCCGATGGGCCGATTCAAGAATGACGGAGGTGAACAAGTTGCGTCACTTGATGCGCGGTGTCAAGGACCAGCTTTTTGCTTGCCTCGTGCGAAGCTCTCCGAAGATGGTCGCGGAGTTCTTGTCCGAAGCCGTGACAATGATAAAATGCTGTGGCAGCGATCCAACCAATACGACATGCAAGTCAGTGGCATGTCCACTGCTGACATTTTCACCGCCACTGGAACCAGCAATGACTCCTACGTGAACTCATCCGTAATATAGTACACGAAGAGTTGCAAAAGGCTTGTCTAACACCTCGTCCTACGGTTAGCTCTATTGCAAATGTGATCAAGGATGAGGTGCACCAGGCCCTTCGGGGCAGCTGCTCCAGCTCCTGCTAAATACCGCCGTGGGACAACCTACGCGGAAGCCTTGAGATGCCCTGCTGCATCGCCGCCATTGTTCGTTGACCCTGTCCCTGATGTCTCACTCGAGTGAGCGCAGCACATACCGTATTACGAAGGCTCGTACACATCACCGCCTTTGCCCTTTGTCCGTGGCGCTTCTGTCACCCATCGTTCGGTGCAACCGGTCCTGTACATCGAAGATCTGCACACGTCTCCTCGAAAGTCTGATGTTTGGCGCACACTTGATCACCGGCCTCTGTGCTTTCACTGCGGAGAAGCTGATCACTTAAACCTACAGTACCCATATCGATGTCTTGGACTTCGCGGCTTCTCTGCGTACTCGCCACCACCCCGTTACGGCCAGAGACCACGCGACATCGAAAATTACCTCTCTCAGCAGCATGCACCGTCATCTGCCGGGCGCCGGTCATGCTCACCATCCCCGAGGCGATTTTTATCAACGCCCAAGCGGTATTCTACCGCACGACCTCCCAGCCCCCGCCAGGAAAACTAGCTGAAGCGACCTCTGTGGGCGGGGTCGCTGAACGTCTAAGCGCTGAATACCTCCTTTTGACGCATAACCGTACAGAAACTGGTCCGACATCAGCTGCTGCTGCAGAGGATATCTGGCTTTCACTCGACATAGTAGTGACGATTGATGGTTGTGCAGTTAATGCGTTAGTTGACACCGGCGCAGACTATTCCATACTGAGCAGGTAACTGACAACGTAGCTGAAGAAAGTAAACACGCCGTGACGTAACTCACAGATTGGGACAGCTGGTGGCCATATCGTTACTCCACTGGGCGCCTGCAAAACTAGAGTACAGATTCAAGGGTATACATTCGTAGCAAGCTGCCTTGTTCTACGTGAAAGCTCCCGTTACGTCATTCTGAGAGTTGACTTTCTACAGGAAAATGAAGCTATCATTGATCTGCAAGAACACTGCGTCACGTTCTCAGCCCAGCGAGCAATCAACGTGCAGGATGACGGAAGGCGTGTCGATGTACTCCGTATTTATGAACAGAGCGTGACGCTTCTTTCACGAGCAAGTGTTGTAGTCGACGTAACATGCTGTGGTTTGAGCGATGGTGATGTGGTGGCCGAGACAAATTTAGAACACCTCCTGCAGCAAAGCATCTGTGTAGCTAGAAGTGTAATACACCTTCGTGATGGCCGATCCGAATTGCTCGTTACCAACTTTAGCAACGAGCATCGACACCTTTTCTGTGGCACTTCGGTAGCGTTTGCCCACGAAGTATCAAACGTCACCAACTGTCTCACGTCAGAACTTGTGGATATCGCAGACACGTCAATGAGTAATATTGACATCAGTCCTGATCTGTCCACTGATAACCAGACTGCGCTGCGAGTGCTCTTGTTCGAGTACAGGTCTTGCTTCGCAAGTAGCTTAAAGATCCACCAGACGTCCATCACTCAACACAGGATCATCACGTACGAGGAAGCACACCCCATACCCAGCACCTCCACTAGTTTGACACGATGAATCACATGTACTGCGGGTTTATTAAAATACTGAGTAGCTAGCTCTAGGTCGATGCGTCTGTCGATCGTGGCTGGCTCTCGAGCAGAGAAGAAGCACGCGATCTTTTTTTTCCTCCAGATTAAGAGCCGCTTTTGCAGTCGACCTTCTACGTGTGGGTGGCATTATGATTATGAAAGACGCTGTAGTGGAGGACTCCGGAAACTACGACCACCTGGGGTTCCTTAACGTGCACCCAAAACTGAGCACACAGGCCTACACTATTTTCACCTCCACGAAAAACGTAGCCGCTGGAGCCGGGATTCAATCCCGCGACTTCTCATCCGCAGCCGAGTACCTTAGCTGCTCGATCACCACAGTGGGGCATACATATTATTCTGGCGTTTTACGCCCCAAAACAACGATGTATGATGTATGATTGAGAGACACGCCGTAATGGAGGGCTTCGGAAGTTTCGATCGCCTGGTGTTCGTCTTTAAGCGGGTATTGTATAGGGCAAATGGTATATGTCAGTTCTTATTGCGATATCAATTATATGGACACTCTCGGCTGTATTTCGCCGCTGGCGTCGATGGCATGCACCGTACATGCATGTGTATCTATATATATGAAAACGCAAGAAACAAGATTTCCAGAAAAAAAGACTCCGGCGCGCGGAATCGAACGTGGGACCTCCGCGTCGTAAATGCGATGCGTTAAACATCTAGCCACCGAAAAGTACCTCTTTTAACGTTCAAACGGCAAGCTATTTATATCTACCACTTACCGCTGTTGGCAGGCATCTCGAAGGAAGGGGAGGGGGACTATTGTGTCTGCATTATCAGCAAGATGGCGCAATGGGCACGCGTCGGCTCTCCAACGCGTACTTTGGCCCGCGCAGAGAATAAGGGAGTGTACGCTCGATCGCGTGCCCTTATCTTGCATTGGGGAGAATCGTACGTCTTGACTAGCTTTTGCGTTTCGCCGGAACGATTTTGTTGTAGTTACCGGGTGCACAAAGGGCATTGCAATCGTTGCACAGCCTCAGTTTGCGAAAAGGGCGCGTTTTTCAGACACAGCGAGGTTACTGAAACGCTTATTCGCGTTCAATTGTACCTGTGAGTACGTTTCGTGCATCATTCGTGCGTGAGAAACGCAGGGTACGTTTAGATCTACTTGCCATTCTGCGCGTAACCTTCTAATTTGTTGCTATATCACGTTCATTGCTTCGCCTTTGCGGTAAAGCTGTGACATTTTGTTTAGAGAAATTTATTCTCACATACAGTGAACATCAATTACAATGCAACAGAACATTGCGACAGAACAAAACATCCACAGACACACCAAACGTTGTTACAAAAAGATATGTGTACATATGTAAACGGAACTCAACATACACAACTTACCCAACTAAACAGGAATTGTTACAAAAACAATGTCTACATATGCACAATACATGGTAAACGAAGAACACACAAATGAAATGTAGAGATCAATATGTCAGATATTTACATAGTATTTACAAGGTATTTGTATGAGTACTAAACAAAGATTATCTACCAATATCAGGCAGGCCTGAAAACAAGCCTTACACGTCTCTCACAGATGAACACAAAACGGCAGGACCAGTGTTGAAGGAATTCCTCCTCACCCAGAAAGAAGAGTTCCTCCGACAACACAGATATCATTTCTTTGTACAGTCGCTCCCAAATCGGGAAGAGAGCATGGCGGCGACGACCTGCTGCAACAGCTTCACAACGGTTACGCCAAAGACAGTAGGCACCAGCAACAATAAGAAGGCAGGCAAAGCGGCTTCAAGAACAACGTCCGGAAGAAACAAAGCAGTTTACTCCGAGGCCACGAAATCCTGCATGCACAGCCCTCCAGAAAACACGAGCAACGACACATTGCATTAACACATGCTGATTTGTTTCCCGTAGGGAGCAGTTCGGACATGTTGAGGACTGGACCATTTTCCACCTTTCTAGGTGGTCAAGGGTAGGAAGAACGCTCCACCCAAGCCGCCACATGAAGTCCCGGAGGTGGCCAGGTAGAAATGATGCCGTCAGCGTGCTCCAAGACACACGACTAGAGCGGGTGCGGCGTGCTGGAGGAACTAACGGGAGCAACAACGCAGCTGTTGTGTCAACGATAGAATTGTCTAACACATCTAAATCAGGGCAAGTCGACTGGATATGACGAAAAAACGCGACAGCTGTTGCATAAAACGAAGGAAGTACTAATGATTGTGGGCCCTGATTAAGGCGCACATTAGGCAATAAATACCGAAGGTGAGTGCCTATAAAATAATATGCCAGAGTTCGCTTGGGGGATTCCTCTCCTTGTACGAGGCGCAACAGGAAGCGCATGGCCAATAGCCGGCAGCGTATTGATACCGAAGGGAAAGCAAAACCTCCCTGGGAACGCTGCTGTCCTAACGCCGCACGAGAAACCAACTCAGTGTCGCCAGACCAAAAGAAGGAACACAAGGCAGACTGCAATGACTTCACGATGCGTAAAGGCGGCTGTTCCACGTGAGAAAGGTAGCAAATGCGACCGCAGAACACAGTCTGCACAAGATCCCTCCGCTCAAGAAGCGGGAAGTCGAATTTCCGGGCGTTCTCAATTTCTTGTTTTACTTCATCGAGGGCATTTGACCAAACGGAGTTACAAATGCCGTAGTGGTTGTATAGAATTCCTAAAATGCGAAGAGACGCAGCCGGCTGAAGAAGAAGAGATGTGGACCTAAGTGTGGAGTTGGGATAGCCGATGAACAAATACCGGGATTTAGAGAGGTTTAGCGCGGCACCTGAAATGTCCCCATACTGGGAGAATAAACGCAGGCTATGAGAAAGACTATCTTCATCTGAAAGGTACAGGGTTATGTCGTCAGCAAAAGCTGTGACTTTTACGGTACTGCTGCCGGGAAGCGCAAAACCCCGGACATGCGAATCTGCTTCTAGAGCGCACAAAAATGGCTCAAGGCTCAGGACAAATAGAACGGGAGACAAGGGGCATCCTTGACGGACCCCACGTGTAATAGAAAAGGCAGCACTCTCCCAACCATCTAGAACTAGTGTGCTTTTTATACCAGAGTAGGTATGTCTAATTAATTCAGCAAAAGTACCGGGAAAACCAAGGGCTGTGAGCACTTTAAAGATATACGTGTGCTCTAGTCGGTCAAATGCTTTCTCTTGGTCTAGACACAAGGAGACCACGCGCAGATCGCGACAGAGTATAGGCTATGATATCCCTGGTGGTAAAGGAGAAACTGTGTATTTCCCGTCCAGGCATAGATGAAGCCTGGTGATGACCCACCAGGGCGTTCAACAGAGTCTTCAAACGTTGGACGATCACCATCGCGAATATCTTATAGTCAACGTTAAGAAGCGTGACAGGTCTCCAATCTTCAGGATTAACAGAAGAAGCATCACCTTTTGGAATAAGCACAATGCGTCCATCTCGAAAACTTGATGGAAAGACACCATCCTAGAAACATCGCCGGATAACCGCGGTTAATGCAGTACCAAGCTCATTCCAAAATGATAAGTAAAATTCAGCTGGAAAACCGTCTGGCTCAGGGGCTTGTCCCCCGTTTCATAGATTGTAGTGCTGCCTTTACCTCTTCAACTGATGGAGGGACGTGCAGAGAATCAGCAGCTTGTCGAGGAACGCGAGGCAAACCTCTAAGCATAGGTGGTATTATATCACGGTTTGTCCGCATGGCCGAACATGACATCTCTTCAAAATGCACCAGAGAGAGAGAGATCGATCACGCTTAGGAAGCGGCTGTGTAGGTGGTGTCTGCATGGTCGTAAAAACAGGTGATTGTGACTCTCAAAAACACGATTGCCTCGCATAGCGTGACGCCTCGGGGTGGGCACAAGGGTTGTGCCTACAACGCCATGCAGCCGCCGCCAGAGACGAGGTGGCAATCAAACGCTGGAAGCGTTCACGTGATTCATAATGCCAAGCTCGCCTCAAGGGAGACGGCGTTTCAGCGTGCAATGCGATGTGTAACTTCGCTGCAGTATCGGCCAGCTTCTCAGAAACGCGACGACGGAGGGAACGCCCTTCAATTGAGCAGTGCAGGTGCCACTGCGTTTTAAGCGCATCCCAATCAAATAAATCAGAATTCATGCGGAAGTGCCCGCTGTCTCCACATCGACGGCACACTCGCTGGATCCCTTTATAGTCACAGGTCACTCGATGGCCAGTGACCTTGAGGTAGTTGGGCACCGGCGACGATGTCTTCATTTTCATCCGGACGAATCGCGTCCCAGTGGTCACGAATGGGCGCGATCCCATGAGTCCTCCGCTGATGTGCAGCACCTTCCCATAGGGAGACAATGCTTGCGCGAGGACATCGCTGGGGACGCGGCACGGCAGGAACATAACGGTGACTTGAGTGACTTGGGGTCCCAAGGGTACGACAGCAACGCGCTCTCCTCTGATGATGAGGTGGGACGCGTCGACGATTTGAGCCAGAGCGGTCTCACTGTTAATGGTGACTTGGTAATTCCGGCCTCCAAAGTGCTTTACACAGTAGACCTCTTCGATTCCTACTATTGAAGACGTCGCGTCAACGACGTCTTCGGGACTAGTCCTCTCGGGGACGACAACGTCGAAGGCTAGCGCCTTCTTCGGGGGCTGGCTTGGCATTACGGGCGTCCGCCAGCCCAGGGACGCCCTGAGACGCTAACGACTAAAACGAGGGAACACGAGCACAGGGCGAATCTCTTTATAGCGGCACCCGTTTGGCCCTCGTAGCCGTTGTAGTGTAACAAGTATAACATTTTGACCTCCAAGTTGGTGCTGGTGAGAGATTTCCTCTATGCGTTGTTGAACAATAAAGATAGTGCTCAATGTACATGCCAATGGCTGCTAACGGGGAATGAGAGACAGGAGCATTTGACTTTTAGTTAACGCACATGCTGCAATCCCCATTAACAGCCATTGGCATGTACATTGAGCACTATCTGACAAGAAAGGGTTGCTACGTTATACTCGCTAGGTGTAACCTCTTTAGTTTTTGAAAGGTTTAGCGAGCGTTGAGCCGCAGTGCCATGAATACAATGAACTAGTATATACCATGAACTCGAGGGGGTTAAAGGTATATACTACACCACGAGGGCACTCATACGTACGCGGCTAGGTTAATACATACGTATATTGAGACACTATAAGTCCCCGCAGTTGGCCAAGACACGCTTTGCACTTAAGAAAGGCGTGGTCGAATTCACCTTTTTCACAATAGAACATGCAGCAAGGCTACTCCGTAATGATTCCCATGACGAGACGACGGGCACGCGTTCGTTTAGATCTTCATGCAAGACCTTGATTTGGACGAGTTGGTACATTCTCAGCAGGGGAAAAATTGCGCAAAAAGGACGAGAACACAGACACACTCGTACAGTGTACTGGGTTTCTGCGTCCTTGTTTTTTTCGTGCTTTTTTTCCCTAGCTAAGTACGTATTTGTCCTTATATTATTTTGTATCTTCGTATTCACAACCGATTGACTAAAATGATTTTAAGGTAGTACTCACGGTGACTTATTTATTTTATTTATTTACAGATACTGCCTTAAAGAAATATAAGTATAGCGTAAGAGTAATTGTCATAGTCCACAAATATGAACAAGCTAATCAACGTGTCGGCGTCTTCGTGTAATCATCACGCATCATTTTGAAAATAAAGAAGATCCCCACGGAAGTATGACAGGTAGTGACCAGGATAGTAGAGATGCCCCGAACCTGGGCACAGTGCACGCTCTACAGTGGTCGTCACATTCACTCAACAAAAAGTTTGCAGGCATACAATGACGCGGGTCAATTCTTGGTGAGAGGGAATCTCGAAACCTTTTTGGGCTGGCGTTACGGACGCGGGCGCAGATGACAAGGCGGGACACCATAGTGGACCATCATTTGTTACGTGCGTGCTCTACTCTGACGTTCTCGTGTACCGACTGACTCGTAAAACCGGCTGTGGATCATGAGACATGTAAATGTCAGCGCAATACCATGGGCTGGCGTATAAATGCAGTGAGGTAAGCGTACTTGGCAGCCCTTTTAAATGCTACGGAGTGCTGGAGTCACAAGACCTTTTACTCGTCCACGAATATTGAAAACAGAAAGTCTCTTTTGTTAGTTTCCATCGTGTACTACCTACGTGACACCTATATATTTATGAAGTGAGCACGCTAGATTATTTTAACACCAAAACACGTACCAATAATGCATGTTACGCACGAATACAGCGAAGCCGATTCTAAAACGACACGCTTTGGTAACATTTGGATGAAATGGTGCCAACAGTCGTAAACAAACCACACGAAAAAGTGTGCTACTCACAAAAATGAAATGACAGAAACTTACCGCGTTAGAGGCGCGCTTGAAGCCCCGGAATCCTCGTGCTATGCACTCGGCCATTAGGTTCCACCGAGCGTTCGTCGTCTCGTCCATCTGAGAGCTGAACCCGCCCCTCCTGTAGAAGGCTAGTCCTGCGCGGGTGTTAAAAAAATCCGTGTTACGCGTAGGCGGAGACGATCATACCGTGGTAGAGTTGTTCCTAAGCGCTGATGCGGGTTGATTGAGAATGTGTGCCGCATAAAATGACTGTTACCTTGTACGACGGTGTACTCGGTCGTTTCAAGATAGCGAATCAAAATAGGTCCGCGCTGGCTACGGTGAGAAAACTCCCATGTTCCCTTGCGCATTCGCCCAAGTTGACTCAAAGGTTAAAGCCATTTTCGTCTCTTTCGTCTCCACGCAACGGTGGTATAATTTAATGGCGCTCGACTGCTGGCCCAAAGGTTGCTGGATCGAATCCCGGCAGCGGTGGACAAAGGAAGCGAAAATGCTTGAGGCCCATACGCTTATACTTAAGTGCACGTTACGCAACCTCAGAAGGTCTGATTTTACGGAGCCTTTCACTACGCCGTCCATAATAATTTATGTCGTGGTTTAGGGCTAGCGAAACGGCCGCCAGCGCATCATGAGCGTGGCATGTAGTCATGTTACATGACACGCATCTAATGTTTATCATGTTTGCACTAGTATCATACCTTCGTCACTCATTCACGTCCTGTAATACCCAATTTGGTTTAAGTGAAGCTAGCGAAACGGCCGCCAGTGCATCATGAGCGTGGCATGTAGTCATGTTGTTACATGATACGCATCCTATGATTATCATGCTTACACCAATAACATACCTTCGTCATCTATTCACGTACTGTAATACCAACTTTGGTATATGTGACGCTGCGTAATGGCCGCGAACGCTTCATGAGTGTGGCGTGTAGTCATGTTGTTACATGACACGCATGTCATGATATTCATGTTAGGGTCTGTCGCTTGTGTTCGCCATGCAATCATGCCATACGATACCAGCTTTGCCACGTGCCATATGAACAAAACCAGCGCAAAAGCTGCAGGACCATGAAATGTAATTTATGACATTTATGACATCCATGACATTCATACCATGATTTTCACATTATGACTAGTCAAATATATTCTTCATACAGTAATGTTATGCCATACAAAGTTTGCTATTGATACCATTATTGAGCGGCCAGGAGACCTAAATGTCGTAGGCGGCTAGATAGATAGCTACGCTCAAAGTTGCCGAAGTTCACCAAGGAATGCTTCGCATTAAAAAAAAAAAAAAAACCGGCGCCGAATGCGACGAGTCCTATACGCTTGTGGCACTGTGTACGACCACAGCAGGACGAGAACATCCATCTGAAGGAAGTTCCATCCGTAGAAACAGTGCCTCTGTCTCATCCTCGTTAGTCACACACAGCAGAAAAATCAACCCTGAACTATTGGTTTTTTACTTATTTTTAAGAAAAAAAAAACTCCCAAGCATTTCCCCGTGGGTGAGCATGGTTAAGTGCGAATGCACGGGGTGATTCTATGAGGGGGAGTAAAGCTAGAATCCATTGGCATTCGCCAGTGAGTTAACGTAAACTCCCCCGTGTGATCACATGACGATTCCCAGGAACCATTAGACCATCTTGGGAAATCTTGGTCAGTTTACGCGTATATGTGAGAGTAAATTCGCACTATAATGATGTTTATGTCCGCGGCCCGCTTCGCCCGGTTGCGCTTGGCATCACGGGCCCTTCGCAGCGCTGCCTTGTCCTCAACCGGCGCGACATCTTCAACGACACGTGCAATGCTCACATTCGATTGCGTTGTACACATTGTTGGAGGTATCGCAGTCGAGGTTGATGCCTGCGATGGATCCATACCTATGACGACTTGCCGATCTCGAGGAAGTCGTGGCTGCGCGGGCGCGCGCAGCCACGGAGCGGAAGGCGGAGTGCGCACAATCACGTGGTGTGTGACGTCGCTGCGCCGTTGCTACAGACGCTCCTCTCCGCTCCTGGCGCCATTGCTAGGGGAGAGGAGCAGGCGCACCGCAGACGGCGGATTCAGGGTCGCTTATAAAGTGCATTCGCACCTAAAGCTATCTTTTCGGCTGGTAGTAGCGACTGCGACCACGATGCGCTATTTACTGTCTGACATTTCTTGCCCAATCCAGCTACGAGATTTCTACGCGATTTACCGAGATACGATGGTGGAAGCGCAAAGGTATGGACCGTAATTTTACGGGAAAAAGTTTTTACTAAAACCAACCATGCCGAGCAACGAGTGTGCGTTTTACTTTCATTACGTGTATGTTCTTTGTGTAAAAGTCTAGTCTCCCAACGCATTAGCTTAACCATGCATGCAGAGCTGTCGAAATTTTGCATGTTTATTGCACGCTATTCGTGAAACGTACGTAACTTGTGTTTAAGGAAGTTGTTAACAATTTAAAGTACTTAGTACTCTACTATGGAAGAGCAAAAAACCGTCCCGTGGGCCTCACATTTCATGAGGCCCTACCTGAATTCACCATCGTAACAATAGGAGCGTTATCGAGTGGACACTGCAGTGAAAAATATCGAATTGCATCAAACTGAGAGTATCCTGATCGTAAGGGATACCTACACCGGTTAAGCACAACATGTTTTAAGATAGTTGAAAAACAAGTTGTGAAAAAAATCTTGCCGGGAAAACAGTGTCTTGAAAGTGGAGACAGACCATGGCCATTTTACTCGGCACGACAAAAGTTTTGCTATGTTTGTGTTTAGAACAAATGGTAAAATAATTAGGAACTAAAACTACACACAAAGAAGTGCACAGGTAACAATGCTCTTATCCGTCCTTTACTGGTCCTCATTATTTCGCGCTGCCTTCACAAATTTCTCCTTTGTCACACCAAATGGCTGAAGCAACCACTTTAAACAAACAGATTAGAGACCTATGCCATCCCGCTAGTGAATGGTAGTCGAAACGAAACTACTAAGGAACCTCAAACGGAAAGCACACTGAAATTTATGCAATACTGGCAACAACAGTTCCGGTTTTTACAAATGAACACGAAAAAAAAGTCAGCGCTCGAACGACACCAACAGACAGGAGGGCACATTAATTATCTTAATTATGGCACTAAGAAAGCCAAAGATCATGAATCACTGATAAAACAGACTAAGTTTGTACAGATACATGCATAGCAATTGGCAGAAAATATCACATTCATCAAATGCTGCAAATATCAGATGCTACACACCATAAACCTACACAAATAATGCTACAGAAATGATACTAACACACCATGGACACGTGTGCTGCAGCCCCGGGATTTATCATATAATATTTGACTAATGATTTCATTAGTGGACACGTTACCAATGCTCTTTTATTTTTATTACTTTCGTTGGGACCAGCTATACTTCATTTTATAATGAACCTAGTATTCACAAGAATAGAGCAAAACCACGTTGTCTTTAATAAGGCATCACAGGAGAAGGCTGTAATTGTCGGCAAAATGTTGGCTTCGCGTTCGCCGCTACAAATTGGCGAAGCCTTTCACTCCAGAATTTTTATGGCGAAAGCCTTAAGTGTGTCACGAGTGTGATATTTTGACGTACGCGATGACGCATTTCGGTACACAAAGAATTAATATACTGTCTCTATAGGACAAGCTCCACGTAGGGCCCATGAATTGAAATCTGCGACACATGGGTGCACTCATAACAGTCATGATGGAATGATGCGAATTTTGCCATTACCCGAAACGCTCACCAGATTTGACGGTTTTCATCTGCTAGCCAAACGGAGCTACATTAGCGCGCTGTTTTTTATACGTGAATCTGTATGTTAATGTGGTGCTACCCATGGAGGATGCCCTAATAATCGTTGTTTTTTAACTTTATGTAGAGCTTTCAACAAGTACATGCTACCAGTAACGCATAGCTAACAGGGCTTCACTATTCACTGTCACAAGGCTCGCTCAAGGGATTCGCAGCTCGACCGCAAGCACTGCTAATTCGTGGTTGCGCTTAATCCTGCAGTAGACTCCGGAGAAAAACAGTTCTATAGACTCAGGAGCAAAACAAAAAGAACAGAGCTTTCACCTGCACTTTGGCCTAATTAATGCACAAGCGAATGTGCGACTTCTTTAAAACCTTCTCGCATTTGAACTCTACACACCAAAGCCCAATGCTCAAACCATCATAGTACCTACACCGATTGCCTTTCTGCATTGGACGCCTGAATCTTTACCATCCTGTCTGGCCAACCTGAATGCACAACTTTATCCCTTCCTGTGGGAAGGCACTATTTACGGCGTAGCCTTAGATGAGCAGCCATCACAGATTGAGTGGTCAAGCCGGAAGTGAACCGGAAGACGCCTAAGCTGCGCCGCCAAGATAGGAACCCGTTCACACCGCCTCCTGATCCACTTGCAGTGCTTCGTTTCTCGGCGAAGACAACCCCGCAGCAAGGCAGGCGATGTCTGTGTGCGTAACACTCCGTTTTAAACGTCGCCTCAAATGACATTTCATCGTAGTGTAACATGATGAGAGACTGAAAACCCCGGCATAATGCATTCGTAGACCTGTCGTCAGTGTGTCTTCGAGAGATCGGCGGCTGAGCGAAAATTCGCCCCATATCTTTGCTTCAAGTGGGCAATCTTGGGAGAGTTACCAATGCCCTCTCAGAGGCTGGCGCGGCGTCTGAATAGGCAGCTCGAGCACCCAATGGAAGTCTTTTCTTCGCTACCCTATTGTGTATCCCCGACACCGTCCCTCGTTACCATGGATTATGGCGGGGACTTCGCTGCTTAGCCGCAGAGGGACAAAGGCAGAGCGGGAAGCATGGCTAAAAATAAGGTGCAGGTGTGCAAGTTTAGTCGGTGTCGCTGCGTGTGCCTCCAATGTGACTACAGAATCGGCCAACGAAATACTGTGAGCTCGACAAGGCGCGAGCGGGGTCCTCGAGAGGGTCCTCGCGAGAGCGGGGTCCTCGAGAGGACTGTTTGTGTCTTTGCAGTATACACAGGCCAACGACAAAAAAAAAAAGACACTCCTAAAGACAGCCCGCAGACCAAACTCGGTGTCGTGTCTCTTTAGCGCCTCAAGGCAGAGTGGGCACCTACGCAGCTGCTCGCTTTACTGACACGGTGGCTGATGATGATGATTAATTAGGCCTGAGCACTCTGTATAGGGTGGGATTCAAAACCACTCACTCGCTGAGCTGTTCCTAAGGTGTGAATACTGGTGCGATTCAAAGCGTCTACAGAAATAATGTACATATTATTGCTTCTTCTGACTCTAAAAGTAAAAGAAGTATTAAATGTAGAAGAGGTAGTATTAGTGTCAGAAGAGGTATTAAAATGTGCATTATTGCTTAGTAGGTAAAAACCTTTATATATTTTTTTCTTTTTTTCAGAGCAATATCAAGTTCTGGCGTGACTCTTGCTTTGGTCAGACACCTGAATATAACGCAGAACACCTGCGCTAACTTTCGGCTGGAGCATCAGTCTTTTTACTTTTGCATTCATCGTGACTTTTTCGCTCCATACTGTCGCCATGATACAACACCGATATTTCTTTGACCACGGGCTTCTTAAAGCGGTAGGGTTTTCTCTCTGGATTCCGTGCCGACCGGTTGTGCCCTCGCGATCTCCGACGACAGCGTAGCTCTGGCCAACTGGCTCACCCTACGCCATCTACTGCCGGTGACAAGGGCTCTCGCTAAGTAGTGCCCTGTCCTCGGACTCCTGTGACCGTGTCCATCTTTCCTCCATTCTCCTTGCTAGTGGGTGTCACTGTCTCTGCACCGCGTTCTCTCCTTCCACCTATCTATCTCCATACCTTTAATCCTATCCTTTTAATTCCTCTTTACCCCCTCCCTTGTGAGCTACTGTTTAGGTGTCGCACTACGATGCAGACAGTTACAGGGCTCACTTTTATCTTCTTTTCTCTCTAAAGAATCACATAAGGTGGTCGCGCTTATTACATATCACGACTTTTTTAACTTGTGCTTTATGCTACAGACACATGCCTCATCTGGCGGAATAGAACACATTTAGGGATGTAACTCCTGCAAGCTACGTGTTGAGCGTGGCCGTTTTCTACAACAGTGAAGGTTTCCCGGAGAAAATGTGTCGTGCAAGCTAGCCCGTTGCGACCTTTTCGTAACTTTACGTACCATTGAATCGATTGTTGAGTACCACTGAAATGAATGTTTTCGTACCATCGAAAGGAATGTGGGTGCAGATAAGTGCGTGGAGAAACAGTTAATCGATGTCAGTGCCATACGAATTTAAAGTGACAAACATGTGTAGAAGGCTTGTGGTAATATTATTTTCGTACCTTCATGAAGGAACGCGGGTAGTAGGCTGTCGATGACCGCTTTGCCAAAAGTGCCTATGTGCATAAAGCTGGAAACAGAAAAGCTGGATATCAGTGCTTATTTTATGCAGATTGATTGCTTCAAATGCGCGGCTGAAATAAAAAAAAAAGTATATTATCAGTGCAACTCCCGAACACATTTTTATTCACAACTGTAGTATTTAAAGGGACAATAAAGTAAAATAAAAATTTTCGTCAGAATTGAAGCTCAATGTATGGCAACATCTAGAACAGCAATATTATCAACATCAGTGCCCCACTTACCGAGAAATTAAGGTTGTAGCGACAGACGGCGTCCGACGTAGACGCGCCGTCGCCACTGGTTTAATGAAAAGGACGAGATGTACAGGGAGCGAGGTGCCAAAGTAGAGCAGTGACAATGGCATCCAGGCAGCCAGAAGCAAACTATATTCTGGGCTCCGCGCGCCATGAGCCACCGGCACCCGTCATCTTTTTCCCTAGCTGGCGGGCCCCTCGCCTAGCGTGTTACGCGATAACAAATGAAAAAAAAAATGTACAAGAGCGTCTAGGCCGCGAATCGAAAGGGTCCATGAGCAGTCCAGGTCGTCAACAGGAAGGGACTATCGGAAATCAGTGGGTCTCTGGCGGGTGATACTGGGAATGGCGCACCGGGCGAGGGTGGCGACGCAGGTACACTGTAGAAGGAGTGGGCGAGGGTCGTGATGAAGGGTCCCTTTTGGCGATAGCGAGTACCAACGACAAGACGAAAAATGGTTAAGGGCCGAGAACACACACGGGCCGTTTCGGTGCGGTCGGTTGTCACGCGCACTCGGGCACTGATGCAGAAAATATGAATTGTAGCATGCGTGTGGTACGGCCAGTGCAGTGGGTCTAGTGGTATGCCCATGTTGGTACTGGTGGCATCGTCGACAGGGAGTGCCGTCCACCCAGGTAGTGTGTGGACGGTAGCTTCCGGTGGCACATTACCGTCTGCGGTGGCTGCCTGGTCTGCTGAGCAGGGTGCAGACAAGTTGGAAGTCGTGCGTTCTGGACTGACGAAGTGCGACATGGCTTAGCGTGATGACGAGCCGATTCAGAGGGCACTAATAGATGGCTTTTCCGGCCTTTGACGGCGTGTAATGCGTAAGTGTGCGCTGATGAGTCGTCGCGTTGTTCGAGCGAGAGCCGATGTTGGGTGACGCGAGATCGAGTGGCGGGTCTGTGGCGCCGCAGTTGTCAGGGGCCGTCAACGGCGTTGAAATTCCCGAGCACGCGTACGGAGCGGTATGCGGATGGTTTACCTGCATGTCTGTTGGGGCATACACTGTGTGCTCCACCTGTGGTGAGCTGGGGGGCGGTGCTCGGAATTTCCTCTCATTGTCGCAGCATCATGAACGTTCAGTAGTACATGCCTAGGGGCTTGAACTTCTGTGGGATACACCGATGATGATGTTAGCAGGTGCTGTCAGTCTACGAGGTTTTGAGCAGCAGGCATCGGTGTGCCGTGGAAACTGATGGCGTGCAGCGTCACCACGGGCTCTGGGTCTATAGTGTGAGTGGTGTCGCGGGCCTCCACAGACGCCAGAACCGGCATAGAGTCTGCAGGCAGGTCAGCTGGCCCAGTTGAGGTTGTCGAATCGCCCGGGGCATACATTGCAGCCGACCAGGCTTCGGCAGCGAATCCGATGGTGCATGGTGCAGTGGCCGGAGTCGAATCTGCGACATAGAGAAGTGGCAATGCCTTTGTTGGCAGAACCTGCACATCGGGGGCAGGATACGTGAACTCCGGGGTCGTGGGTTTCCCGAATGACGGGTTGATTGGCGTGGAAGGTTGGTCTCCGTTACCTGTTTGGCCAGTTGTCGGCAGAGTAATGGTCTGGACTAGCTGTGGCGCGAGAGGCGTAATGGAAGGTGATGAGCTAGATGCCGTCGTGTCGCTTGTGCGAGGAGGAGCACGTTTGAGGCCGTAAAACTTGAGCATGGCATTTTGCAAGTCATCGTACGGGCGAGGGCTTCAGGAGAAGTATGTGGGGCGGCGTTTTAGGTCATGTGGGAGATGGTATTCCAATACCTCGTACATGAACTCTTGGATCCAGATGTCGTTGTGATACAAGGCCGCCGAAAACTCCTCGAACCACGACTCTAGGCGAGAGGTCCGGAACGGTGGCAGTGGTGAATTGAATTGGGGCTGCCAGTTTTGCGCTGTCTGGAACACGGCCACGGAGCTCGGCGGCAGTTGTGCAGCGTCAGTCGCGTGTCCGTGTGTCTGTTGGCACCGATTTGTTGCGAAGTGATGGCGTCCAAAGTAGACTTGCCGTCGTCGCAGGTTAAATGAAAGGACGAGACGTACAGGAAGTGAGCCGCCGAAGAAGAGGAACGACCATGGCGTCCAGCCAGCCAGAAGCAAACGAACATTGTAGCCTCCACGCACCATGAGCCACCGGCACCCGTCCTCTCTAGCGCTACGCTACAAGGTAAATGCACAAGAATACATGCTCCGCAGTAGAACATTCTCAAAATGATAACGATGACGTCAGACGAACAGCCTACAATCATTCACTAGTCATAGATCTAGCTGCACTAAATAGAAAAATCATTCCGTGCACCGAGAGACGCAATAAAATGCTACTTTTTCGTTTCAGTTTTATTATTGTAAAGCAGAACAGCCAGACGTTACTAAGGGGAATGGCGCGAGTGGTTCAAAAATTCAATTTTTACATGGCTGAACTGGCTAGGTCGTGCCATCTAGCGAGGCGCAGTTGAACCAAAACACATCTGGCATTTAACCAACAAGCGAGAGCACATTGTATATAGTCCAATAAAGTTTTTAATCAATCAATCTATTGGGAGGCAATGGTGGGAATTTGATCAATGGCAACTTTTGCTGCTGTGGCTCCTGCTGCTTTCGTTCTGTCTACTAGTGTCGGCAGCCACGCAATGGAGCCGGGCAACGGTGTGCGCGGCTAGAGTCACGTGAGTCGGTCAGATTTTTTATGCGGGCAATTTGAAGTGCGCTAACCAGATGTGGGCCACTAAAACATAATTTTATTTCGAAATAAGCCCTTCCTTGACACGAAAGTAACACTACGAGGTTTCTGGACCATTATTTCAACAATCAACGTCGAATTAATAGTTGCATTGAACGTCCCTTGAAGTAACATATAGTGTTGACTGATTGATACGTGAGGTTTAACATCCCAAAACCACCATAGGATTATGAGAGACGCCATAGTGGAGGGCTCTGGGAATTCCAACCACCTGGAGTTCTCTAACGTGCATCCCAATCTAAGCACACGGGCCTACGACATTTCCGCCTCCATCGGAAATGCAGCCGTCGCAGCCGGGATTTGATTCCGCGGCCATAACATATAGTGTCCTATGGAGTGGGAAGAGGTTGGGGGTACAACGACCCCTCCCCCCTCCCTTTTGCCCCCGAATTGCAAGATGAAGGTGTTTAGGGTTCATGTCGGATTTCAACACGGCTCCCCTGCCGTGTTTCCGTCCGGAATATCACGCTGTAAAATTTATACTGAGAGATGGCAAACAGAAAGCTAGATGAAATATTTCTGTCGCAGGGAGTCGAACCTATCTACTATTGCTGCATGGTCCGAACCGGCTGGGCCACAAAACATAACGCCGGGACGGAGACCATAGAAGAACGAAGTCGCACAGATTAAAGCGGACGCTCTGGTGATCACTGTCATAACTATGTTTCGGGTGAAACTGCGAGACTGAAAGGCGTCGATGGGCTATCTGACGGCCCTTTTCGGATGTGTTAATAGCGTCGCGAGCACAAAAGGTAAAAAGGAGAATATTGTGCAGTGTCGTGGAGTGAGCTATCGTAAGCGAAAGGGACAAAGGGTAGCGCATTGTCCAAGTCTCGATGATCAGTCGAGATGTACATGGCGGGAATGTCATTGAGCATGCGATTCAAACGTTCTGTAAGGCTGTTCGTTTGTGGATAATAAGCTGCCGCAATGTTTTACTTGGTTGCACAAGAATGCATAGACCGTCGATTACGTTAGATAAAAAGTAGCGACCGCCGTCCGTGACAAGTTGATGAAGAGCGCCATGATGTAACATGACGTCTTGAATACAAAAGTGAGCGACGTTCGTAGCGCAGCTGCTCGCGAGAGGTGTTGTGATGGCAAAACGGGTAGAATAATCTGTAGCGACGGTGAGCCGCCTGTTACTATCGTTAGAAAAAAGGAAAAGGCGCAGCAGTTCTAGGCCGACACGAAAGAAAAGCTCAGCAGGTATGCCCATCGGTTGAAGGTGCCCGGCGGGGTGTATGGCCTTTTGCGGCGTTGGCAGGACTCACAAGAAGCAACATAGCATTGTACGGAACTGTAGAGACTGGGCCAGAAAAAGCGTCCGCAAACGCGGTCGTACGTTCTGGCAACACAAGGGGACCAACCGTTGGTAGATCATGTGGTTGCTGAAGTACGGCTGTGCTCAAATGAGTGGGTACTTCGAGTAGTTGCTGTCCCACGGGGTTCATGTTCCGGCGGTATAAGATGCCGTCTATGACGACAAGCATTTGAAGTGAACTGTCTGTTGAGCAGTATTCAGGCGGTTGATTAGATCTCGTAAGAACGCTTCACGCAGTTGCTCACCACCCATGTTACCGAAAGAGGAGAGCGAGGAAATACAGATGAAGGTGTCGTCCGTTACGAGATCTGGGGCGTCGACGGCGTATCGAGACAAGCAGTCGGCGTCTTGGTGTAAACGGTTGGGCTTGACTTGTATGGGGGTTTAACGTCTCAAAAACACCATATGAATATGAGAGACGCCGTAGTGGAAGCGTATGTAAGTTTCGACCACCTGGAGTTCTTTAACGTGCACCCAAATCTGAGCACAGGGGCCTACAGCGTTTCCGCCTCCATCTAAAATGCAGCCGCCACCGTCGGCATTCAATTCCGCGACCTGCGGGTCAGCAGCCGAGTACTTTAACCACTAGACCACCGAGGTGGGGCAAACGGCTGGACTTCTAAACCACACTGTGTGTGAATTCCCGGAGGCGCCGAGCCCAACGAGTAAGGCGCGCCGTTCAATACTTGTGGGCTAAAAGTCAACATAGCCCTCTCAGTCACGTCGTGTACAAATGGAGACGCCAAATTCAATAGCACGTCCCGCAACGCGTGTTTCCTCAAAGGGCTCTAAAGGTAGTTTGCGCATTCGTACATGCTTCCTCAATGGAAATTGGTGATCATTTAGCTTCATTACGCTGCGTATAGCTACAGAAGATCACTTTGCCAGAAGCTCTACAATGTTCGTCGATTGTTGGACGTGACACATTCCATGACCAACGTCAGAAGTATTTTCTTTTCCTCATTCGAAACAAATACAACAACAACCACAACAACAAAACAAACTGTGAATACAATTAGGGCCTAATAGCGCATTCTATTTATTCAAGTACTGCAGCTTAACGAATGTTTAGATAATCAGTTACACACTCGTAGTCATTAATTGCTGAAACTCACACGAAACGACGCTTTCCTTCATATTCTTACTTTGAATGTAATACTGAGTGGCTTTGAGAAATGCAGCGCGAATTTCACTAGTTTCTGATAGCACATCATATTTCATGGCCGAAGGGGATAGAGTGTGATGATCTTTGGTAAACGTGAAAGGTCAGCCATATAAATAGGGGCGGAATTCGCCAACGGCCTATACAAGGACCAGACACGTTCGCTAAGTATAAGTAACAAAATAATAAGTAACAATATATATATAAATATATATATATATATATATATATATATATATATATATATATATATATATACAAGGCTTTAAACGTAGTGTGTGCATTCGTACATGCTTCCTCAATGGAAACTGGTTTCGTGGCACCGACGATAGTTACCATGATCGATGATCGGGTGGTCTCATGAATACGACCGGCTGTACCCACTGTACCGGAATTGCGGTTGAAGAATAAGCGGTTTAATTGATTTCTGTTGCCATGGTGGGGCTGTCGAGGACACGTCCGCTGCGAAGTTTTGTCTTGCGTCGTACCCCGCACCCCCACCGAAATGGTGAGAATATATTTGCAACTTTCCAGTTTAAAAAATTATCCAGCAGTCAAGATGGTGTGGTAGCTGTTGTATTTTTCGAACACCAACAGGTCGTCGTCCTCTTATTCCCACACCACAGCGTAGTCATAGCCGCAACACCGCATCTATATTATACAGTCGTAATATTATTATAGCCACTCTGACTAAACATTTATATAATAGCCTCTCAGAAAGAGCTCTTATGAGAGGAAAATGGTGAATATAATAAATAGTATTTTAACACGATGGTGCCATAACACGTCATCACGATGACATTGAGTGTTCAGGGATATACGTACACAGATACCTACGCACAAGGACAGCTGACTATGCAGGTAGTTCTCACTTGCTGAAATGTAGGGTTTAGAAAGTACAATCAAACCTGTGAGCCGTGCTTAGGAGGCGAGTGAGCCACCGTATACTGCTCAAAAATGGTTTACTAAAAGCTGTGTTACTTTGCCCTATGCCCCGAAGCATTACAGTTGCAAAACTGGTTAGAAATTGCAATAATGACCATAAATAGGATCAATGACACACCATGGATGCAGTAGTGTTGACGCTGAAAGAATGAATATTATTCAATCTTCATACATAGTCTTACCTTTCTTCTCCAACGAATTCAGAATTAATAAGATGAACCGGGAGGTCTGTAAGGAAGCAAGGAGGCATACGTGGGAAACATTTTGAATTTCGTCATAATCACCGTAGCAGGTAGAAAAAAACTTGCCACTAAAGCCGGCTTAAAAGGTCAATTACAGTTTGGATATCACTTAAATTACACGTGTAAAATGAAAACAAAAAAACGGCTATCTGACGCTGTAACTGGTTTAAATGTTATTTCATTTTGAAAGCTTTTTATTTGTATTTCTATAACGTTTATATTTGAAGGCCTTGAAAAACTATTCCTTTCAAAAACGTCTACAAACGACGAGGCTGAATATGGTATTCACAATTTTTCCTTCTTCTTCACAAATGCTTGATTCGCGTCGTGAAGACTTGGGTTTTCCGCTTTATTACGCTAAGCATAACACTCATGTCAGCTTTTATAGAGCAATGCGTATCACTGTACTTTGCTGGCATGCACGTGAAAAATCTTTTTGTCATTCGCTATTTATTGGTAAACGATGGCCGCTTATACATTGACCTAATGATGCATTTTACATTTTCGTTCAAGGGGGCGCATAACAAATATATTGAAAACATGTCAAAAGACGTCGATGCCCGACGAAGGCTTGCTATAGATTTAATTCAATTTCACTATTTTTAGTCTGTGTTCGTGCGTCTATTTTTTTAGATCAGAAAAAAAAAAGCTGAGGACATCTCTCATAATCTTATGGTTATTTTGGGACGTTAAAATGAACATATCAAATCTTTTAGTTAGCATTAAGGCAGTGACGGCACAAATATTTTATGTCTGAAACATTTGTTTGGACGTTAGGTAACGTAGCACGGCTTTCTTCAATGTGACGAAAAACGATATAAAACACACATATGCCACACGGGAAGAAACAATATGCACATATACCAAAAGATTCTGCCTAATGACACGTATCGAGGCAACACTCTCTAAGCTTTAAGTAAATCGGAGGGCATTCAAAGTACTACAAAAATATAAAAGTTACATCTCACAAGCCTAATTTATTCAGACTTTTCACTCTTCCTAGCTGGACACTGTAATGTTTGTAAACTTAAGTATTTGAACAAAACAAGGCTTTATATATAAAACATAACAGTTGTTGCCGTTATTCAGCACAAAATACGCGCGAGTAACTTACAGAGGATGTTTGTTCCATACGCCAGGACTCCTCGGGGTTCCAAAGTCGCATCTCTCCACCTGTAAATTGACAGCAGAGAGTAGTGAAGAGAATGCTAGTTGAAGCTATGACAGTGGCAAACTATAACTGATGCACTGGAAACACTAGTGCTAGTCAACATGCTCAGTGGCATGTATAGCTTTCAACAGAGTACACCAGTTCAATAGGAACAAATGGTAGGAACTATATGTATACTTCGCAAATTTAAAAGACGATTAAAATATTCTGCCGATTAAAGCGTGTAGAATAAAACGTGATCAACTATGTTTTGTCACACAAAACCAACGCTTCGCACCGAATCATGCACTGCTACTAAAGCTGAACGGTTGTATAAAAACGCTCAAACATTGAGATTACAGTGCCTGCATTTGTAACAACAATTAGTACACAAATATTGAAGGCTCAAAATAGCATACCAAGAGTTTTTACAAAGCTGTGCACCTTGCCGTACGTGGAAAGCTAAATAAGAAAAAAAAAGAAATTGAGGGATCACAGTTTGCCACCATTCTGCGCGTCAGCCGTGATTCGCAATTGTCAACGCACGCGAGCCGAAGATTACAACCGAGGTTTGGTTATCAAACTCTAAGCTAGTAAGAGTTTTGTCAAACACGTTCCAGAATGCATCGTCTAGCATTATGCATGGCGTCTGAGTGGGTACTCTGCGGAAACGATTTCTTTCGTTAGTTGCGATCCCATTATTATGAATTGTGGCTCCATAGACGGACACGTTCTAGCGAGGAGAAAACAGGCGATAAAGGGTGCGTTGGTGTGGCCTGAGTAAGATGCAAGTGCTATTGTCGGGACGTAAGGCAAATACCCTTTTTGTACCCCCTTTCATGAGACGCATGGCTGCACTCCTTTCTGGCCACCGCAACACTTACAAATCAAGCTACGCTTACCCAGGTTGGTTTTTCGTGAGTTTGAGTTCGACGTGCGTCACCATCGTGATGGCGATCGTCATTAAACTGTGCTTGTCAGGCTCCTGCATAACGGGAACCTGTATTGGTGAAAGTGACATGTCATGAAGCATCTGCCAGAAACGCTCCCTAGCGGAGTATACCCGCCGAACGCTCGTACTTACGTATTTATACAGGTCAGCACATTCGGTACTTCCTGAACAGGTATTCTCGATGGGCCCAATGTTTATACGCAGTTCGGACATCTGCGAACATAGTACAGAAGTAGGGATGTTAGAACTCAAAACTGAACTGACTGAATGGTGAGTGTTTTCTTGAGTCGTTGTCTTCGGTAAACGCAACTTTAATGGGAACAAAGAACCCCAGGGAAAGTATAGAAGATGTTATTAAAACATAATGTAGTGTATATGTGAAAAGGGGAAAGTGGATGAAAAGATAACTTCTCACCGACTGGATCCGAACCTGCAACTTTCGAATAGCGCGTCCGATGCTCAACCACTCCAGCTACGGTGGCGGTGATGACGTCATCGCCCTCTTTATAGAGAATATGTGTGCATTTTAACGTGGGCGCGTCTACCAGCGCCGTCTGTTGCCATTACGGCAAGTGTGAAACACTCTTTTTTGCCTGTTTGGCGTCACGCAGTACTTGATTCTATTAGGAGATGGCGGATGGGCAATAATCCCTCACATACCTCCTCAAGGCGTCATGTCAGCCAGAACAAAACCCTCGCTATGATTGAAAATTGTAAATTAAAAATGCCCCTCACCAGGTTTACAATTTACAGCTGATGAGCGTAATGTATATATAGGGCGTTCGCGATCACGTCTGCCGAAATTCGCAACATTATGCGCTGCGGAAATGGGTGAAATTTAAAGATGAACGATGCTTGCCCTTCCCATCACGAGTGTGCGCCCAACGAATGAGGGCATGACGTAGACGTCGGAATAGCCCTGCGTAGAAGGTAGCGCTGTGACATCGGTCCTCCACGTAGACGACTTTTCTCTGACGTCCCCAACTGTAGTGTTGCCAATAATGGCGTACGGGCCGAAACACGGAAGAAGAGCATGGAGCACGTGATAGAGCGAAAGTTATTCTACATGACAGGTGTGGTTTGTGAAATTTGTTGCTTCAATAGACGAGGAAATTTGAAATAAATAATGAGACACAAAACAGAACGTTCGTGTCTTTCTTTTTTTCTTTTCGTGAATTGCAACGAAATGCGAGGCTATTTTGCCTGCGTTTCGCATGCGTTCGTGTCCCCACGGTTAGTGCACTGAGCAGACGGTGGCCCTGAGAACGAAACTATCGGTCCTGAACACTCGAGCACTCAATACGCTAATCTACCTTACCGCGTCTAAGCCAGCGTTCCCAAATGAGCGTGCACCGAGGCATCCATACCGCAGAAACAGGCCGTAGACCGCAAAATAACACTGGTCAACAAAACGTTACCTTTCGCGTGCTCGCGGATGTCACGCACACGTGACCGTTTGTTCGGATGCGAAAGAGAATAGAGCAGAAATTTGGTTTGCGAAGGTTACGTGGGGTGAGTGGCAAAGGTTTCGAGCTCGCCCCCTTTCATCAAGGTTTCGTGACGCTTTAAAGTACCGGTTTTCTCAGCTCGTAATTAACCGAATGAAAAAGAATATGGTGGCATAGAGCTCTTCTTCGGATACACAACTGCCAGCGTCCAACTAGAATTTGTTATGGGGCCTACTGAGCCGCAGCTGTTTTTCCTGTTAGACACAATATTAGTGAGAATAACAAATATTATATTCAGGGAAAGTAAAAGGGATGTTATTAGAAGTAGTTATAGTGTGAATGTGAAGGAACAATGGTTGGCAAAAAATAGCTTGCCACTGGCAAGATCCGAACCTTTACTTCAATTTAGTTTAAAATTAGTTCTCACAAATATTGTGTCTAACAAGAAAAACGCACCCTTATATTTATACTTTCTTCCCTCGTAGGTGAACTCTCTCGATTTTGTACAGAGAGCAAACGATCATCGCTGCAGCATCAGCAAACACAGCTGTTCATGCTACATCAAGAATCGAGGAGCTGAATTACTTTTGTCATTTTGATGGAGCGCATTCAAACAAAAAAATATAAAATGTGTAATGGTCTTCAATACTTTGCAATGTGCAAGACGGACTGAGCTGCTTTTAGTGCCTGGCAGCTAGGCTGCGCAAATAGAATGGTTAAAACATTTGATTTGGAAGTCTTTTTTTAGGCGGAAGCTAAAATTGTTTTATAAGGTTGGGAATGCAGAGGGCATTGTTTAAAAGCCCGTGTCAATATTGCTTTTTGGTGCGCCTACGATTACGAGGGCCTTCTCTTGTATAAATGAGTGATGATAAACGTAACCGACGTAAACGAGGAAGCAATTAAAATACACATAACCTTCTGCTATGTTCTTGTGTGCATTTTTCTAATATTTGTTCTTCAATTACAGCAGTGCGCCCTGACAGCGACAGCTCACTTAAATCGAACGTATGTCGTTCTCGTGGAAGGAACATGTTCAGGCTTATCCACTTTCTTCACCTAAAATCGTCACTAGAATGTCACCGTCGAGGAGCAAAATAAAGTACACGCAGGAGGAAAAAGAAAAGAAGAAGATGGACAGTATGAGGAGAAAATAGGGGAAACCTTGTATATGAGGCCTCAGAAGAAGCCTGACGAAGTGGCGGAAAGATGAAAGCAAGTACTAGCACCGTTATTATTATTATTTTTATAATAATAATAATAATAATAATAATATTAATAATAATAATAATAATAATAATAATAATAATAATAATAATAATAATAATAATAATAATAATAATAATAATAATAATAATAATAATAATAATAATAATAATAATAATAATAATAATAATAATAACTTATTATTATTATTATTAGTTTTGACAAGATGCTCAACGAGCGAGAAGTGGACTGTTAAGGCACAATATTGCATTCGTCTATGTCATTTTGACATTTCACAGGCTTTCATTCACATTCGTCCGCTATCACTTGCACTCAGTCTTCGATCTACGTCTAAATTTAGGTGGAGATATTCGACAGGGATTGCCGACTTCACCTTGATAACGCATATATGAGCGCGAGTATGCGATAATGTTTCAACACTAACCTTCTTTTGAACGATCTCTTGTGCTTGAGCTGAATTTATACTGTCGTTGAAAAGCTCGAGCAGGGAAGGTATGTAGACGCCTCTGATTTCGTTTATTGTCTGCGTGCGAAAAAACACAACAAAAGCAAACGTAAAATGCTTGTTAAGCATAACAATACGCCCAGCCGCGATTACCGATTTCTGAGTGTTCGAGAGACGCATGATAACCTGTCTGTCTGCTTTGAAGAGCTGCATGCATTTGCCGGTCATCGAATTCTCGGAAGTCAGTGCCATTTTTTAGATGCAGGTTTAAGGAAGCTTTGTTAAAAAACGTAAGTGTATTCAGATGGCTCCTTACGTCATAAGCAAGAACATAAAACATATAAAAGAGATAGGCCGTGATCTTGCACGTTTAGCCATTAACTCACGTGAGCCCGCTGAAAGATACGGGTGCTGGTTACTGTACTTGGTGGACCCTCATTTGCCCCTCATATACCTATACTTGATGATGCACTCTTTTTGGAGAGCTCATGTGCATGTGTGGAGCTCAACTTCGTCAAAATAGTTTGGGTGCGCTAACAAAGACGACAGAAAGCACAGCACGCCCAAATGTAGCAAATAACGACAGATATGAGTCCGCGCGCCTTCAGCGATACAGATGCTTCTTAACCCTCGATAGAGTACATTGATAAACGTGAGCATTCAAGAGGTACATCAATTTATCTGACACTAGCGCTTTAACACTCGCTGTGCTTTCCTGTCTCCATCGTTATCAGATGTGTGTTGTAGCGAGTGCGTGAAATAACCATGGTTAGCCCGCTATTTCACAGCTCGTGCAGTTGCTTACCTTGCAAGAAAGTTGCCAACAATGCTTTTTCTTTCTGGTATAGTTTCTTTGTGCCGACAATATTAAGTATAATTTTTCATGCGAATTCGGGTGTTAATCTCAGTACAGTGTGCTCTGATCAGCAACCATTGGCTTGTACTGACGACATTTTGCATTCATAAGGATCGCAGTCACTAATCCTGGTACAAGGGACGCTCCTCGAGACCGTCCCAATCACGACGCGAACGAACCTTCTGCGCAGTGCCGTTGGAGATGCGCTGCGCGAGCAGGCCGAGGAAGTAGAAGCGAAAGAGCGTCACGGTGCTCTCGGCGCAGAAGTGCTCGATGTGGCCGCCGTAGCGGAGAGCCACCACGTCCTGTACAAAGGGTTCGTCCCGGACGTCGCCGATGGTCGCCGGAAGCAGCGACAGCGCAGCACGCATCACCAGGAACGTCATCGCGTCGGTCCTGAACCGTTAGAACACCGCGATACAGTATACAGCACATGACAAGGTTCAAAGATAGAGGTAGGTGGGGGAGATATGGAGGTATAGGCTAGAGGTTGAGATAGAGGGGAGGCCTGAAGTTAAGAAAATAAATGAAAAAAGAATACCATCGGAGTCAACGTTTTGACAGGAGGACTTGCCTCTGCCGTGACGAAGAGGTCCCCTTGTGAACACGTGGCTCCTGCGACATTGGTTGCTCTACTTCTCAACGCGATGAAGTTTGAAGCTTACGCATGTGATGCTCGCACGTAATTCTGCGTAAGTCTGAACGTGTTGTTCACGCGAGACAGCTGTTCTTCGGTAAAGCTGATGATACGTGTTTAGAAGCAAACAGCGCAGGTCAACGCAGAGCAAAGGGAAAGTTTTTGTCTGTGTTCATTGTTTGCATCGACGAAAGCGAACGCAGCACGTCGTCTCTTGTTCACTTTCGACTGTGTTCCACTACGCTATTGTAGCGTATAAGCATATCGTTAACCTTTATTTCTAGCCACGAAGAACCGATACTTGAAAACAACGAAGAAACACATGCCTAGTGAACGTAGTAACCATCTGAATAGCAACGTTTCTTGGAAGCTATACAGCTAAAGCTTCACTTCTGCATTTAAATACAAAAATACAAGTTCTGAAATTCTGAATGTGTTTTCATGATTTTTAGAATCATAAGGCTTGCTACATGTATGGTCATTACAAGGTTGAAGAAACCGCCGTGCTACTGACTGGAGTACAAATGGTGAAAGTAGTAGAAACGGCACAGGTTGTAATGTCAAAGTGTTTGCAAGTTCAGTTGTTTCTGCCAGAGGTATGAGAATAATTTCTCCAAAAGAAGTACCTACAGAAGCATAAATAGATAACATAACGCAGTTGTATTTGATGTGCCTAGGTAATTATTCATACATCATAATAATTTCGCGCTGGACACTGATTGTTTGCGATAGAACTTTTCAATCTTTTCAGTTAGTACTTAGTCCCAAAACCCGGACACGCCTACTGACAGACTCGTGGGGTTCAGTTGACCCAATTAAGCGTGACTTTTCACCAACAATGAAAAGTGAAAAGTGGGCCTCGTGGTGGCTGGTCCGCCGTAAATCCTATTCTTGCGCCACAGACACCTGAATATCGACGAAAATCTAAATACGTGCTTTCAAGAAAGGTAGAAGTGTTCTGTTGCCGCATAATCACTACCAAATTCACACGAAAACTTTAAACACGCAGCTTTGTTCTTGCGTGCAGTTGTGATTGCAGTCCTACTCAAAACAATGAAAGTCCTTTATCAGTTTGTTTTTGTGCTCTGAGAGACAGCTAGCTCTGATGGTACTTAGCTGCCTTCAAACGGCTATCTAAATTTCATCTGATATTATTGTCTTTTTACATCAAATACACATTTTGGGTTACTACTCAGTCCAGCTTGCTCAGGTTAATACGAAACGGGCAAAACAAGTAACCTCCAATAAAGTGCCGTGAAACTGCCAAAAATCAATTCAGATTTCTATGTTCTAACATACGTATATCTGTTGCTATCTTTTGTAGCTTCGCGTTGGAGTTAAATAGATGAAACTAATAAATGTTTTCGTCACACCTTTCTTATAGTAGCGGAGTTGCTGGACCTATTTGAAAATTACCGTATTAATTTTAATACTTTACGAAGTCATCGGGTTACCTATATACGAGTGTTCTAAGTTCAGCAAGTTGGTTGACGTCACTTTGCGAACATTTTAGATGATGGAACCAATTATTTCACTCGACCTGTATTACTTGTATTAAAAAAGGTGTGCCTCGTCGTGATCCTGCATTGTGAAGGATGCGTGAGAAACAGCTCAACATTGGAAGAAAAGCAACATAACGCTGAATGCAGGAATGTTGCGCACGCATTCCCAGACATTGGTTGAGAGTTCAGCGCCGCAATGTGCTGGCTCCCCTTCTTGCAATCACCTTTGAGTTATAACATGATAGTGGCTTACATGTTGGTTTTTCGGATGACCTCCATCAAGTCGTCGACAAAGCGCTTCTTGAAGAGGACAATGGTGATGGGAGTGACGGGCTCATCGTGAATATCCTTCAAAACTATGCGCAAGAACTCCTCCCAGTCCCACTGAAAACACACAGAGTTATATTGTCGCGTTGACAGGATGCAGTGACAAATGACATGATGAACGAGAGGAATTCAGATTTAAAAAAAGCCTCAAAAAGCATAACTCGCGTGGATCTTACATTGTGATTTTTCAATTTCTCTGTTCTTTCAGAATCTACCTGACGGAAAACTTTTGAGTCGTGGAAATGCTGCGGCCGAAATTGTGACGATGCTCAAAGAATTTACTTTTTGAAGGAATTTTGTGTAATTGTAGCAATATATAGCAGAAGTATAGTTTCCTGATGCCTTTGCCGATACTTTCTGTGCAGAAACTGTATAATCACACAAAACAAGCTATATCGTACTCGAAAAGCTCACCACTTCACTGTCGGCGATGTCCTTGATGCTGCGTATGGCTAAATCTGGAGCGGCCAATATCATTTCGTCGGAATGCTTCATCTGATTGCGAGAAAGAGACAGAGTATCGATCATTCTTAGATATGTCGGGAGAGCTTCATGTACAAAGAAGATGTCTTGCGGCAATCGTAATGAAAGGCAGAATTGGGATTGCGGTATTGAAGAAAGGTGCCATACCTTCTCATTTAGTTTTCATTCATTATTAACCCCTTGCGGTGCAATTTTGATGCACCGTTCGTAATATTCGATGTTCTACGCAACATAATTCTAAGACGCACGTTATTACTTTAAAGTAAAAAAAATAAGCAATTCCTGGTTTTCGACTATCATTGCCAAATGACGTTGGTTAGCCATATTTAAAAATTTATATATTCTGCAGTCAGTCACGTACGACTTTTGCACAACACACACACACACACACACACACACGCACACGCACACGCACACGCACACACACACACACACACACACACACACACACACACACACACACACACACACACACACACACACACACACACACACAAAGAAAATCTTGGGCTCAAAATGAACAGGCAGTTCGTTTTCAGTTGTGTTCATATTGAGTGAAGAAAAATAATGTGTATGAAGTTGGCCACGGAGTGGGACACGTCGAGCGACTCGTCGAACATCGCAGTTTCTTCACGAAAGTAACCGACTGCAGTCATATTCCGCACGCTGAATCAAGCTGCGTTGACTTTGCAGAAGGTTCAGTTGGTCGTATGGACAATGTGCCTCGCCCATTCTTTCCCGCTGGTCTGAGGAACTGGTAAAAACAAGTCTAGTTCACATGCGTTAACACTGTGCCTCAAGGAGTTACTGACAATAGAAAAGAGCTTTGGAAGTCAAGAAAACATTGCGTAGAAAAGACACGAAAGACAAATTGTGCCTCCCCAATGGCAGCTATGCGCGCTGAGCAAAAGTGCATCGATCCTGTGAATCAGTGATCGTTCCTTCCATGCGCACTACCATCCACACATCTCTTCATAAGCGTCAATAACGAGTTTTATAGTATAAGGCGTGGTCTTCGTCCGCTTGGAGTGCGCGCGACAAACTTCAGTTCTACGAAACGCGGTGTCCTCGCGCATGCAGCGTCCTTGCGGACACACTATTACAAAAAACTAGCTATTAACAACTAATTTCACTTCTAAACGAAAAGAGAGCGTTGTGTATTTCAGGAATTTGCATTTTCTTTTTGGACAGCAGACTCGTGCGGCGCCTATAAAAAATCAACCACAGTACAGATAGATTGTGCAGAGTCAATTACTGCATTTTTAGAATACGAAACATTTGTTTGGAAAACAAGCCAAAATACTTTTTATACGGTTTAAGATACATTCAACGTCGTCCAATATTTCTGGTAGCAGTAATTTCGTGTAATTTTTGTGCTTCAGAAAACTTCGAAAATGTGAAGTAGATAAAATAATAAAGAATGTGAGTGATAAAAGAAAGAGCACATGCTCACAAGGCCCGAAAGGTGAAGTATATATTGTGCGGTTCCATAAAATAAATCTTGTTGTAAGCCAGTGCCACTCTCTGTCTCCTCCTCTTCTTGTCCCTCCTTATTGGCGCTGTTTTTATGTGAATGATGTCGTACCCATAGAGTTTCCCAAAATTAACTAGAGGGCACTCTGGCGCTGCGATCATTCAGTGACCATCGCAATGATGGGTAGTACACACATTTGCCTAGTCTTCGTACTTGCGAGCGGCGAATCGTGCTTGCGGCTTTGTTTATTACTGGTTACGGTTTTGTTATCAAAGAAAGAACGAACCCTTTTCAACTTAGGGACTTGATTCGAAATAGTAAGCTTAAAAGAATAAGATTGTGAAGCGCAAACAGTGAACATTTGCTAATTTATGTTTTCGTGAAAAAACAGCTCCAAGCCACACGAACACACACGGAGCCAGAAGCTGGCCAGAAGTACGAATATTAGACAAATGTGTGTACTACCCATCATCCCCATGCTCGCTGAAGCGCCGTGTGGTGCAACTCCCATAGACACTAGCGCCAGAGTTCCCTCTAGTAAGTATTGTGGGAAACTCTATGGTCGTACCAACTCGCCCAAAAAACAGTGTTAGCTACCTGATAAACGTTTGTGGTTGCATTAGCTCGATACATTGCAGTAAAAAAAACTTGCACGGAAATTGAATTAATTAGCACTGCATCTGCGCACGCCGGCATGACTGCGCCCGTTAGATTGAATGCACCAACGGGATAACCGATATTGTAAATTATACGAATAAGTAAGAAAATACTTAGTAAATACTTTGTGGCTTCAAATTTGTTGTTATGACGTAATAATGCCATGTCTGCAAATGTGTCCGATCACAGCGCTGTCCGTGTGGTATCCAGGTGCATCAGCCACATGGGTTATGGTGTCAGAATGAGCCAAGACTGAATTACCGTTTATTATTTCATCCAAATTTCAAACCATTATGAAATAAATACTTCGCATGAATACTCCATATAAGATACTCCACTTTGGTGCATATCACCGCCATTTATTTTCGATCTTGTGAACGAGTACTGAAGAATTATTCAAAGTATGACAATATTATGAACTTATTGTTTAAGATTTCGATATCAATCAAAACTTGTTTTCGAAGGTTTGAACTGAACGCATCGCTGAAACAAGTCATTACAAAATAAATACGATCAAGAGGCCTATCACTCTACGCCTTTCTCACGCAACAACACTGGAGACATTCATACCTCTACAGCTTATGGTTTTCTTGCTTTCATACACTAGCGTCAACGCATAATATTGCCTACGTCACTAAAACTGTATAAGATTGAAAGGCGCACATGTAAACTAGTTATATTGACCTAACGCTATCTTTCAGCCTCAGACGGACTGCATCATCTGAAAATAAAAATATTAATATAGGGGCACGTAATGAAGCAAGAAAAAGTACACGGAAACCAATGAATAATTTTGATACAAATACAATACAACCTGAAATCGATGAAAAGAATGAGCTGGACGAGTTGGCACAGGTGAGCGACAAACCACACCTTTCGAATTATGGCCGCGCTGCTCCATCATTTAATATACAATGACGCATCGTTCTGCTGTTTCAGATATTCGTATATGTGTATATGTGGGCAGAACTTGCCCTGAGAATGTGAAAGCGGTTTCTGATGACGATTGCTCATATTGGGCATGCTTTCGTGCATATTAGGAGGCACCTATAAAGCCATTATTGAGGAGGTGGGAACGGGCCAATAAAACTCTGTGTGCTGCATTACGGCGTCAGCTCAGCTAGAGCAGAATACCCACTACGCTTTGTCTAGGGTCTATGCACCGTTCACACATTTATTGCAAGTAAAAATCTAGTGCATTGCGCTATTTTACTGTTCTTCCTCGCAGTTGCGCCTACGACCTTGAAACATCCTTGATTGAATCATACCAATGCTATGGTTTTCACCGGCTATTAATTATTAAATGCGATTGAGCGTATCTGTCTGTCTGTCTGTCTGTCTGTCTGTCTGTCTGTCTGTCTGTCTGTCTGTCTTGCCGCCTACGACTTTTAACTCTCCTTGCCGTTTCGATAATAGTATATATACCAAACTTGATATGATATAACAGGACTGTATAATGAACAATAACAAGTAGTCATAACATGAAAATCATGATATGTGTGTCATAAATATCATGATTTACATGTCATGGTCTTTCTGCTCTTGCGGTAGTTTCGCTCACATGATATGATGCAAAACTGGTATGGTATGGCATGACTGCATGGCGAACGCAAGCGACAGACCCTGACATCAAAATCATGGCATGCGTGTCATGTATTAACATGACTACATGCCCACTGATGATGTGCTTACGGCTTTTTCGCTAGCTTTGCATATACCAAATTTGATATTGCGGGACGTGAATGGATGACGAAGGTATGTGACTGGTGCAAACATGATAATCATGAGATGCGCGTCATGTAACAAAATGACTACATGCCCGACTCATTATGCGCTCGCGGCCGTTTCGCTAGCTACTCATGAACCAAATTCGTAATTACGGGACGTGAATTAATGACGAAGATATGTGACTAGTGCAAACATGATAATCATGAGATGCGTGTCATTACAGACGCGACTACACGCTACGCTCATGGTGTGCTCGCGGCCGTTTCGCTAGCTTCATATGTTCCAAATTCAGTAATGTGACGTGGACGAATGACGTAGGTAAATGACACGTCCAAACATGGTGATCATGACATGCGTGTCATGTAACAACATGACTACGTCCCACACTCATGATGTGCTCGCGGCCGTTTCGCTACCTTCACATATGCCAAAATTTGGTATCACGTCCCGTGAATCGATTACGAATGTATGTGGCTGGTGCAAACATGATAATCATGAGATGCGTGCCATGTAAGAACATTAATACACACTACACTCAAGGCGCCAATACACGTCGACGTGAGTCGGCGCGCGTGCGCGCTGGCGTTCGTTTTATCGCGTCACGCCGGCGATCCCACGCCAGGCGCAGATCAGTAGATCTTTCCCACTGACCTTCATTTTGGATCTGCGTGGCATATACTCGCAGGCGCACGCCATGCTGCGTTGCTTTGACGCATGCACGTTTGAGCGCACGGGGTGTCCCTCTGTCACGAAGAGAAGCAGACGCGGTGCTGTCTAAGTAACGTCGCCGGCACGAAATGCAGCACGTCGTATTTCGCGCCGGTTGCCACCGGGCCGCGTCAGTCACGCTTGGCGTACCACTATAGCGTGCTCGCCTTTTGCTAGCGTGGCGTCACTGTGCCCAGCCTGCACGTGCGTCAACGTTGCGTCGGAGTATATTTTGGCCCTTCATGACGCACTTGCCACAGGGTCGCTAGCTCCACATGTACCAATGATTGATTGATACGTGGAATTTACCGTCGGAAAACAACCATATGATTATGAGAGACGTCGCAGTGGAGGGCTCCGGAAATTTAGACCACCTGGGGTTCTTTACCGTGCACCCAAATCTGAGCACACGGGCCTACAACATTTCCGCCTCCATCGGAAATGCAGCCGCCGCAGCCGGGATTTGAACCCGCGACCTGCGGGTCAGCAGCCGAGTACCTTAGCCACTAGACCACCGCGGCGGGGCCTGCACATGTACCAAGTTTGGTATCACGGGAAGTAAATAGACGATGATTGTAAATGACACGTCCAAACCTGGTAATCATAATATGCGTTTCATGTAAAACATGACTGCATGCTACGCTCATAGTGCTCTCGCGGCCGTTTCAATAGCTCCACATATATGAAATTTGGTGTTACTTGACGGGAATAGACGATGAATGCAAATGACACGTCCACATATGATAATCATGATATGGATTTCATAAAAAAAAACGTGACTACATGCTACGCTTATAGCACGCTCACGGCCGTTTCGCTAGCTCCATATATACAAAAGTTTGTATCAGGTGACGTTAATAGATGACGAAAGTAACTGAAACGTCCAAACATGTTAATGATGACATGTAAGTCATGTGCGGCATAATTTACAACCGCCTCCGAATGTTATGCCGATTTGGAAGAGACCTATCACTTTTCCTAATTTGTGCTTCGCATATCATCGATTCCCACTGTACGTGTCATCTGCAAATTTTTTAGTATACATACACTGAGAGAATTTCTAGATATTGGCATGCTTCCTACGTGCGTCACTTTGGCCTCGATATCCAAAGCTCCCCGCAGCACGGCCGTGTATCTGCGGGGATCCTTGCCTTCTTCGGAGTCCTGTGGCCCCTGAGCCAACTTCTGCAGAAAGGAAAGCAGCGCTTCCTCCTTGTAGCGGTACCGGTCTATCTCGAACATGTCCCGAATGGTGTCCGGCTCTGTCATCTGCGTCAAGGCACGTGGTGAGAAATGAGTGCGCTGAGGTACGAGCATGACACGAGATACTGGAGGAGGAGCTAAGGTAACTGCTTTTCAGCGTAAATTGCGCGCAGTAAAAATGAACGGCTAAGACAATAAGAGCAATAGCCATCCTCGTATGCTTTGTTATCCTTTGATGTCCTTTGTTACATCGCTGTACGCTACTGCACAGTTTAATCAAGTATAACAAAATGAGCCTCCTAAAAAACTGATCACACAAAGTGCACCCACAGAGAGAGAGAGAGAGACAGAGAGAGAGAGAGAGAAAGAGAGAGAGCAGATAACATGAAAAGGAAAGGCAGAAAGGTCTACCAGCTTGAACTCAGTTTGCTACCCTACAAGGGTGAAGGGTAAAGGGGAAGAATAAAATAGAGGACAATTGATGGATTTGATTGATACGTGGGGTTTAACGTCCCAGAACCACAGTGTGATTATGAGAGACGCTGTTGTGGAGAGCTCCGCAAATTTTGACGACCAGGGTTTTTTTAAAGTGTTGAAGAAAAGAGGTAAAGTTATACACTAGAGCGCATAGCAGCATGTACTGTGCATGCCCGGAAGGGCATAAAACAGTGAGAGAACGGGTCGACTTCGACTGTATTAACTGAAATACACTGCAATGCACGCACCGAGCATTTGTTTTATGAGCATGCATGCAACTTGACCAACGAATTTTCCTAAAGTGAACATAAAAGATGCGCAGATAAGGGTTATTTGAGTCCGAATTTCATGTATTGTGTCATCCGTCTTAACTTCGTGCCCGAAAGACAGCCTTATCTACGATCGCACCCTCAGTTGGTAATATAGGAAGTGAACCATATCATGCCATGGATGATAAAAAATGTCAGCAACAGTCTTGAAGTCATGCCATGCCATCGAAAATGTGTGCAAACATGGACGCAACACGGAAGAAGAAAGGGAAGAGAGCAATCAAGCATAAACACTTGCTTTTTGGTTTATCTACTGGCGTACACACTGATATGTCGTCGTCGTGGTAGGAAAGATATAGACCTCAACTTTTGAATGCAACTTAATACCTACATGTTTCTAATCAAAATGTTCTATCCAATGAAACCCCGTTGTTCATTCATTGTTAACAAATAAGCTTCGCCTATGTGATTTACCTTTTATTTCCCGAACGGAAGTATTTGGGACCTTGAACCCAAACTCTTACAGACTCGGCTGACTCACCTGGATGTATCGTTTGCCTTCCTTGAGCTGTAGAACAACTTTGATGAGCGGGAAGCAGCCATAGATCTGAGCTAGCTTGGCGGCCGAAAAGGACACGCGTGGAAGGGCGGCGTTCGACACAACCGGCCACTCAGGCAAACCCAGGGGCTGCGGGATGCGCCTCTGGACAACATCGGGGAGCACGGGATGCTCGCTCGACTGGGACGAACCTGGAAGTGCGCTCACTATATCAACGGCAAGTTCCACAGAGCCACACACGCGAGTGAATGAATAGAACACTTAATGATGAAGTTTCTTTACTGGAATCAGTGCGAAAGAGGATGGGCGCGCGTTTATTTCGAGACCCCTTTGGACAGAGCTGCAACCTTTCCATGAGGCTTCACTGATCTTCCAAGAGTTGGGCTAGCTCCCTTCCACTCCAGCCACGTCAACTGCTTAAGTTGAGCACTGTTTCTATTCGAGTGGTAGGGTAAAACCATACAAGATAGGTCTGCACGACTGCCACAGATCTTGCACATTGCGCTAAATTGTTCCGGTTCTCTTTTGGCCATCATGGCCAGGCTGCTGTACGGCATGTCTTCGAGCCTGTGCAGACAGATCTCCTTTGCTGCAGTAAGTCTGCTTGTGGAGTGAGGTTTAGTTGGTCTTTGCAGGCGATATAGCTGCGGTACATCGCAGTACGTGGTAGCCGGCATTATTGGTGGTCGAACGTCGCGGTATTAGGGGTCCGTAGACAGAGCCCGGATGAGAGAACGAAGTGCACTACTTTATGAAAGAGGACACGGACTAGAAGCGAAGAAGAGCGTGAACGCAAGAGGCGCAATTTTCAAGGACGTAATTGGTGATCGCCCAGCATTCGCTTTTACCTCATAAGAATACCTTTGGTTTGATGTCCCAATAAGACGATAGGCTCATGAGAAACAGCGTAGGGGAGGGCTCCGAAAATTTCGACCATCTGGTGTTGTTAACACCCTTTGTCATCGCACATCACACGGGCCTCTGGCTTTATGCCTCCATCGAAATGCAAGCACAGCCTCTGGGATAGAACCCGTGACTTCACACTTTTACCCATCAAGTAGGAATGGGAGGTGGGGCGAGTTCGTACGGAGGCGTGGTTTCAGAACGGCGTGACGAGTAAAACAAAACGACTAATTTAATCTCACGAACACAATCGCCTCTACCGTTTACCAACGTAACAGATTTGTCGCCAAGCACATCCTGTTAAGCACATTATGAAACACACTTATTTACAACCAAAACGCTCTCTCCACTTATAAGAAGCGTTGCTTGTTTACTTTCAATGTGTTGCTCTTTCATTGTTAACTAGAGCTTGTGTTCATGTGGCTAAATTTTCAGTTCGTCCTTTTTGTCACGCCGTTCAAAAAACACTCACATTTACGCCAAGTTCTTCTGTCGAAACTATGCCTCGTAGCCGATCGCCAGGCAAATCGCCACGTCCCGATTAATTTTTAATGTACTGAGGAGTTCCCACGCCTTCTCACTGTAGTTTTTTCTACGCCAACAGCCACTGGCAATAAGAGGAAAGAGACGGGTAGTCTTTGTAGCTTTTTACACCAGGCGATACTATTCTAAACTTTTCTGATAACGGTACTCTGTCATTCACCTGGAAGGTGCGTGTAGTTATGATGCAAATACCAAAATGTAATTGCTTGTTCATTTCCACACCACCAATCAGAAATGCATCTTTGACTAGAATAGCTTTTGTTGTATGTGTTACCGTGGTACAAGTCCTAACGTGAAAACATCGGTGTTATCACATATAATACCACACTCGATCCAGAATTTAGCATTTAATTCGCACAATAATGCCGTAACTATATAAAAAATTTTAGCTAAAGTGAAATAAGAAAGCTTTTTTTTTCAGGAAGTGCACTGTTCTAAAGTGTACGTGCATGTACTTGCATGTCGAGAGATTATGGTTCAACAAATTTTCCCACTAACAACTGAAATAACAGCTACATTTAAGATGTGGTCAGAACTGCAGGTATAACAGGGTACATGTGCCAGTATAAGCATGCCATATTCTTTGAAAGCAAGGTTATTTGTGCGGAGTGACAACCTTTCTGAAATCCAGCATGAAGTCCGCCAATTTTTCGAAGCTAGCAAACTGCCGCATAGAGCCAAGAAAAACGCAGTCTTTCTTTCAATTCTTCATAAACAAAACCAAAGTAGAAGAAGAACGTTATGTTGAATAGTTATTAATGTGAGCTGTGATTAAAGAACACGCTTTCTGAACACTATTTTGCACAGGTATGCGCCTGGGACCTCCCGAATTATAACGATGATTACTCTGTTGTAGACGAGCTCAAGAGAAACATTGCGTTGGAGTATAAACGCAAGGTAATGCTTGCTTTTAAAGACGATAGTCTTTCTTGGGGACCTTCGACGGAAAAATTTTTGTCTGTCTGTCTGTCCGTCTGTCTGTCTGTGCATTTGTGTGTTTGTCCGCCCTAACGATACTTCAAACTAGGTGCCCACAAGGTGCACCTAGTTACTTGTGTGCAAATAGGTGCACACAAGTAACTCTAAGGAATGTAGCGTTTAATCGCGCTGCGCTTACAGTGCAACGCAATGCTCAAAAAAGTGTTTCCAACGCTTTGCTACGACGTCACAGTGGTGGCACCTGCCCGTCGTTTTGCGCTCTAAACCGTATCACCTCCGAGACTGGCACGCATCTTTCTCCGTGGGCTGCACGCCTTCGTTTTCGAAGATAACTACCAGATGGCACTTTGTCTAACGTGCCTAGATGCACTCGTTCGCCTCCGCCACACGCTCGAGGCACTCTAACGCAGCGCCTGCAAAATACTATTCAATGATTTTCTTGCGCAGAACATCAAATAAACGTTTTGTTCACTTTCTCCAGACGCAAGACTTTTGTCTTTCAACGACATTTACAGTGTAACATGTAGATTCGGGCCAATTTTTTTTTGCCAGAACTTCATAAAACATCCCCTAAGAGCTAAAAAACCAGCTACGGCTAGTATTATTAATAAAAATGATACTACTACTACTACTACTACTACTACTAATAATAATATTAATAATAATAATAATAATAATCACTAAATCATCCAGTTACCGCACCTTCGAACAACCATGATGTCTTAGTACAGGCGCAGGCAAAAGTAAAACAATACAAACAAACCTTACAATATAAACAATCTTGAGATAATTCAAATGATAAGTGAAAATACATACGAAAAACAAATTAGTGCAAAATTGTAAGAATAAAAAGATAACACATTAATCATGCAAAGGAAGTGAGAAATAAAGAGGCATATACGCAACTACGTAGAAACCTCCGTAAAGAAAGCAAAAAGGAAGAATCACTACATTGTGAAAGACTATGTTAAAAGAGTTATAGCGCGAGAACAGTACGACGACACAGAGAAAAGAAGGACACGAATGACACGACCTTCTTGTCTCTGTATTGTCGTCGTTCTGTTCTCGCGCTAGATCTATCGTCATGTCATACCAACTAGCCCAAGCTGCCAGGCTTCTAAGTGACTATGTTAAGACTGCAAAGCTTAGATAAAAACAATGACAGTGAACTGCGAAAAACCTCAAGATCACGAAAGTTAACACTATAGAGATTTTATATTCTGTGAACAGTACAGTGGTAAAAAAAATGTTGGCAGGTACGTGAAATAGTCTATTCTCTCTGGCCAACTTACACGGAATTAAACAATTTACCCAACTAAGAAGTAAAGGGCCGGCATCACCACGTAGGCACAAAGGCATATTCAAGTTGAGGAAGACATATTGCGGTGTACAATTTGTGGAATACTGTAGGAGAACTGAATTCTCGAAAATATATGAACATAGCAGAAAGAATGAAGGCGGTGGCAACAACAACAACAACAACAACAACAACAACAACAACAACAACAACAACAACAACAACAACAACAACAACAACAACAACAACAACAACAACAACAACAACAACAACAACAACAACAACAACAACAACAACAACAACAACAACAACAACAATAATAATAATAATATAATAATAGTAATAATAATAATAATAATAATCGTTCAGCCTTTCAGCGAATGGGTCACAAGTACAGAGGCATATAAATAAGAATGCCGTCGCAGAGGCTGATACCCAAGATATTTTCGGGTTTTTTGTAATTGCCAAAACTAAGCTTCACATTTCTGTTCTAAAGTCAAGTTTGTTGTTAAAGCGTAGTTCGCGGGACTTTGCGTGCAATAACTGCGACAATATAAGTCCTCTTATATTATGCGAAATGGACTCATTTTCACCGAGTGTGCCAGCACGCACTTATGCGCGGCACACGGGAAGTTTTCTGTTTAGTCCTCAGCGTGAGATTACTTATGGCTCGGCGTAAATAAGAACTCAGCTGTTACTTTGGGTTCGTCTGCGCTACATAGCACAGCCATTGAACTAATGCGGCGGGTTCATACAATGATGACGCAAAATGATGAAATCTTGATTGAGTTATAGATTTGGGGGAAATAAATGAAGGCTTAATAACGCATTAGGTCTAGTTGTTCACACTCGCCACTTAACGAGTCGAAAGTGTTTTCCTTTTGAACTGTTGATATATTTGTCTTCAGAATGCATTTAGAAATTCTATTTGAGGCTGATGATTATGAGGGAGGTGAGTTGCGCAGGTGGTAAAGAGAAACGAAAGAAATAAAAAAAACAAGGGATTACCTTGACTTCTGCAGACGTGGAAATGGGAGTATATCTTCTTCAAGAACGGATCCGTTGAACGGCTGAAATCTGTGAAGAAAAAAAAAAGATAAAATACAGTGGAGTACCTCGTTGTCAATGAAAGAAAATCTCGCTATGTTACTCAGATGGTCCAATCAGTGAGGTAAGCGAAAATTCGTTCTCCAAACGCAAGCACTAAAGTATACCTAATGCTTAGAATTAAGAGACATGCATACGTACTTCAAGTTTACGTGCGCGAAAGGCTAATGTAATGTCTCATTTCAAGACCACTTTAAAGCGGATTGAAATATTTTATTCCTTATGTTGAATTCCTGTAGATGTATTTTGTAATATTTGTTGAAAAAAAACATACTGTGACACGTTTCATCTGTTTTGCTGGCAATGAAGGTGCATGACTACATAAAATTCTATTATTTGTTCAATAACTTCATTGATGAAAACAAGCACTTTGTACGCAGTGTTGTGGCATATCAATCAGCCCTTGTTTTTCGTGCTGAAACTGGTGCGTAATATAATCATTTATACTTTCGGTCTTTAGTTAGAGACACAATTTTTCGCAAAAAATATCGTTTTCGCTCGGGTTGCAATAAGCAATAAAGGAAGTGCCCCTGAGGTGTCATATTGGGTACAAAGAAGCCCCAGAACAGCCTACACTAAAAAAGCTACAGGCCTATCTTTGCTGAAAGTTGTTTGTAATGAAATGTTTAACTGCGGACCATGCGACACCCGCTTCTTTATATACTGTGATTATATAACATGTCACTTATGCAACAAAGCATATAAATTAACTGCACAAATGAAAAAATTTAAATTACTAAATTCTAACTTTCAACGGCGATTGCAATAGAATCCAGGTGTGCGAATCACTCAACGACGTGGTGTAATGAGGCCCACAGAAAAGGAATTTGTCACTTACATGTCTCAAGCACAAGATTGTAAGTAATATATAAGGAACTCATACGAATTTTCTTTGTAGCTTCTTGATACACATAAGTGAAGCACAGGTGACTGTTCCAGCCAGTAACACGGACGTTACTGACATGACTTGTCAGTGACCCCTGCACTTGAAGGCTGAACGCTCCATACTGGTTTGTCGATTTTCTGGAGGTTTTGATAACTCCCCATTCTACTGTACACAAACGAGAAAATTTTCCCTATCTTCTGTTAAAAAAACACTGCTGCTGGCTTTTTTGGTTATGGCTCCGACTTCATTCCCCTTGAAGTGAGCTCGTGATATATGGGCCAGGCTGCAGCATATTACTCTTATAAAAATGATACTCTAAGTACAAGCTTTAATCTATAATTCTATAGACTGTGCTGCTAGGCGACTTGACGCTTTGTCTAAAAATAAAAATAGATCATGAATAGGAGGCGTCACAGGAGACAAGTATACAGAAATGGGCGCCTGGGTCTCATCTTTTTGGCGCTCTACTTTTATCTTTTTTGTCTGTAATAAATAGTCTTTTTTGTCTGTAATAAACGAAAGAATTTGACCTAACGTAGTCATGCATGCTTTCTCATTGGACATCATCTTGGATTATGAACGCCTATGCACCATGAGTTCTCAAAAAAATTCTCGGTAGCACACAGAGCACCAATACTGGCGTCTATAAGGCGGTCTATAAATTATATGACTCCATGGAAACGAATGGGACTTGTACAGATATGTAAATATACATCATGGAGTTTTAACAAGTATGACGGAAATGTCGTCGTTCAGAGTATTGGCGCTGCTTCACCAGTTTTGGCCGGGGAATGATGTTTTAACGGAGGCTACGAGAATATTCGATTGTGCCGTTTGATATGCGAAAGTGTAGGGACCTTAAGGAATGAGGAATTTCGAGTCATACGAAGTGTTCATAGTGCAATGCGCCAAATTCCTGAATAAATGCAAACGCTCACCGTGAAGGGTTCGCAGTAGCTCCTGCCAAAGCAAGAGCCGCTGTGTTTCGTGGAAAGGCCGGCTGCTTGTCTGGCATAAGAAGGCGTCCGCTTTCTTGCAGGGAGTTCTCTCGTACTTGATCAGGTCCGAAATTTCGCGCCCTGCGAAGGCACGATATATGAGAAACCACGCAGGGGTGCGCGAAAGGGCTGCATGTGACACGGGGAACCAGAAGCGACTTTGCGTTGACTCGTTTGGCCAGCTGCGTGACCTTCGCTTTTGGAGAGACATGGCACGTGCGGCAGTGCCACTGCGGTAGTAGAGGTAAACATCTAGAAAAACGGTTGAAACAGGAAATACCTTGCTCCCGATTTATGCAATTTAAAGTGAGTAAGCGTAGTTGTCACTTATAAATCTCGCTGCATCAAGCGACACCGGAGAATACATACTTTTTGGTTGGCCTATCGTGGGAAGACACTTATAGAAGGAGCCTTAGATGGTGGTTAGTGAGGTAATAAGATTTAAAAAAACGGAAGAAACAAAAAAAAATTGGACGCTGAAACTAAACCTCCAGTTTTTCGATCGTTGCCTATGGCCACTTATTCTGTGAGAACAATTGCTGGGGAGAATGCCCAATTCTACACTTCAAATATTATCATTGCAAATGAGGTTTGCGGAAGCCCGCAAGGTGGCAGAAGGATTAAGAAAAGAAAAGAAGACAACGATCCATTTGTAGCACGAAGCCACAAGAAAATCCATACGGATTTCTCAGAAAGAAAAGCCTTTTAGTTGCAGAAAAGTTCGACTCGGGACCAAGACGAATTTTTCTGCAACTAAGAGGCTTTTCTTTCTGAGAAATCCATAAGGATTTTCTTGTGACTTCGTGCTATAAACAGGTCGTTGTCTTCTTTCCCTGCCTAAATATTATCGTTACATGTTGGAGTGATCCAGTGCTCCTAGGTGGGCAACTTTCTCGGCCAGAAATAAGCAAAATAATGGAAAGTACAGTCACATTTTGGTGCATCATTGATGTTCCTGCACTGCTCTTTCCTTTGATGATCAGGATCACTACGCTGCGTGCTGAGCTCAAGACCGGACTTCTACATAGTAAGACTGTGTTGAGGTTCCTCGATCAAAACCTTCGAGAAGTTAAGTGATTAAGGTGGCCAATTTCGACAGAAAGATGTGGTAGAACAAAACCCTCTGGACAGACACTGAAACGCTGGAATCTTAGAACGAAGTATGAGTGTAGGTTGAAAACTAGAAAGGGCGTGGCTACGAGATATTTCTTAGTTGTAATTTCATTTGCACACTTTGGGAATGTGACGCTCTGTCAACAATCGATCGTAGCGATTGGATTTCATAACGCAACAGACAACGCTTAGGTAACAATGTGGTTGAAGGTGCTAGGTAAGCCAGTTACTGCCAAGGGAGACCGAAGGGCAACCGTCTGTTAACGACGGAACCGCAACAGTATGAGCTTCGCCGCAGCCGCCGACTGGCGGGCTTGCCACCACTACCCCAAAAGATGAGCTCGGATGGAGACGTCTAGCAGCCGTGCATGAAGGCGTCGCCTTACTATTATACCGAGAGCCACACAGCTTCACTAGGAAACCTGGCGATGAATTTGAAGAATGGCTCAGCCACCTTCAACGGGTGAGCTGAGCCAATGGCTGGAATTCCACTAGCCAGTTGCCTCACGAGGGTCTATTTCTCAGCCGCACTGCGTTAGAATGGTTCGAGAATCACAAATACACCTTGAGAATGAGGGACCAATTCAAGGAGGAAATCAAGAAATGTGTTGGCGACCTCGCGACGAGAATAAACGCGCAGAGCAGACGTCGCAGAGAGCTCAAGCCTGTGGTAAGACTTGTAGAACGTATATTGAAGAGGCTCTAAATTTTGATGCCAACATGATGGAAGAGAAGAGGTGGACCACATTCTGAAATGAATTGCGGAAGACGTTTATCACTTTCTTATCGGCATGGATAGTCTTGAATCTGTGGCTGATGTGGTCAAGCACTGCCGAACTTTTGAGGCCCCAAAGACTTGCCGTATCACTTGGAAGTATGAGGGCCTGGCCAATGTCACGACGTTCAGGACTGCCATTGTTTGCCAAGACAGTTTGCCTTCTGACCTTTCTTCAACAATTCATCTAGTTGTACGCGAAGAACATTGTCACCACATTTTTGTGCCAGTGAATCCTCGACACCCACCGTGCGATACATCATCTTTAAGCAATAATGCTGCAAATTTTGACGAGTGCAGCTATTCCAACCCTAACCTTAAGGTAAGGGCTCCAGCACTGACGTCTTATATCAAGAAGTCCCACCTTGTGCTCGTCCTCTCCACGCGCCCATCGATAGGGTGTTTCGATATTATTAGTGAGCATGCAAAATACACTTCTACAAAGGAAAAAAACGAAGAAAAAAAGTAGTGGCCCTAGAAGGACACCGTTGCTCTTGAGAAAGATGGCTGTAAGAACTAAAGGCAAGGGCGATGTTCTTAACTTTAACGTTTTCAGTTCCGACTAGGAGAGATAGGAAGAGTACTTAAAATCACAATGGCATGCTGAGAGAGGGATTAAAAGGGAAGGAAAAAATATCTTTATAACAAATTCAAGAAAATCGCAGGGGCTGCTCTGCGCAGTCTCGATTTATCATGAAAAGTATGCGCTACGAAAAGAAATCACACAACGATGGGTAAGACAAAGTAAAGGTGGAAGGGACTCTGAAAATTTGTTTCAAAAACGAGAATAAGAGGCAGAATATTGTGTAGACTTAGGGTATGCAAGAGAACTATCAGTTTCAAAGATGAATTGACATGGTTTACACACTACGTGCTTGTTGAGAACCAAGAAAGCGAGACATCCCTATAAAACGACACCACTCATTCGGCTGAGAACGTGTTTAGCAGACAGGGACATCAACATGGTAAGCTTTCAGCTGTAGATCACCACTGTGCCGAAAAGACCGCTGCGAAAGCGCCAAGCTACTGAGAGTGAAAAAAAAAAGCCTTCTGGACGTTGCCGAATACGCTATCACTATTTTCACTGCCTACTTTACGAGACCGACTTATCAAAAATCTATACATGACGCATCTCTTCACCACATGATTAGTGCATGCTAGCAGCATTCATTAGTAGAATCAGCCAAGCACTTTCAGCTAATCTCCCAGTGACAGTAATCTAACAACCTCAAGATATGCTTGGAACAGTACTCTGTTTTAGCAAAGGATACTGTGATGCAGAAGAAACACCTCTTACGATAGGCATTGAAAGTACTGGATGCGTGATAAGAACAGTACTTCAGCATAAAACAAAGAAAATTTATGTAATACAGTGAGTTTACCTGTGTCGAAGCACGCTGCCGAAGAGCAGAGGTACATGTTGCTCTTGTCTGCCGGCGCCTGTTTCTCCCCCAAACGACGGGAGCGGATCTTGTCCATCTGCTCCCGTTGCAATGAGGCACGCTTACTGGCTATCACTGTGGCCGTGCAAAAAAAAAAGAGAAAAAAAAAGAATGGCATTGGTCGACGTAGCTCTGGCTGCCGTAACAATGCTTTCAATTAATCATCATCATAATTGTCACCGTTCTTCGCCAGCCTGTTTTATACCTGTGTTCACAAACGAATCTTATCCTTATTGCTCGGTTTACTTATCTTTTCCGTTCCCTTGATGGGCTTCACCAAATATGACGGCAATATTCGCAAGTGAGCCTCAGTTAAATTTTGCCGTGCTTACCATATATATGCACATAGCACAGCGCTAATGTCAACTAACATGATTTATTACGTCACTCCACTCTTTATACCAACCAGATACTGGAAGGACATGTGTCGTGCACACCATGTGCACAAGCACAACTGGGTAACCCAAGCACACTCATTATGGCGTATCTAAAAAAAAACTAAATTCATCGATAAACAAGGGTATAGAACACACACTAGTGCATTGCGAAACCATTGGCTGTATGCAAAACGATTCTGACAATGCTCCGGTGGTGGTACCATGACTCTTCTTTAATTAAAATCATAGTCAGTCTAAACAAAGCTTGACAATTGCACTTTTTACGGTGCTGAGCTAAATGGGAGCCTGTACCAGTGGGCTAGGATCACTTACGTTCTTTAAGGCGCTCATTCACAGAGTGGCCAGACGTACTAACAATTCGCATCAAGAGAGTGAAACCTTGTAAGCCACGTTAAGCTGCATCCAACAAACCTCAAGTATGTCTTTTCACATTGTGGCCTTTTAGTTTTCCTTACAAACACGTCTGCACAGCGTAGACAGTTTCCGGAGGACCGAAAATACAGCTGGGATTACATACCTAGTGGCGACATTCTTAATATTGTGAGCCACTTTGTGGCAATACGGCACAACTACAGGCCTCTTTTTCTGCGTGTCGTATATATGCCTCCGGCACTCACCTTTCAGATTCTCAGGCAAAATATTTGCGAGTCTCGAAACAGCTGAGCATGCTCGGAGTAAGGTTCGATATGCTAAGAATGCAAGTCTGTGTCCCGGGTAACAAAGCAAGCAATGTTATATTCTTTTCTTTCTACTCAAGCCCGAATTTCGAAGCGTATATCTTACCTTTAATCTGCACTAGTTGTATCGTCAGCGGCAATAGGAGGAACAGAAGTACGACCACTGTAACTACTGCCGTAACATAAGGCTCGAGCTGGTTCTTCTCAGGGTAGTGCACCACTGGACTAAAGCGACACAAAACTTGTATTAATTTATGATCAGCTGACGCAACGTAGCAAGTAATACTGTGATATATTACTGATAAATATTAGCTGGTACTGTCGTACACAAGTAGGCTTAAATGCGCCATGAACCATCCGTCTCACTTGTCCGCCGCGGTGGTGTAGTGCTGACGATGCTCGCCTATTTACCCGAAGCTCGTGGCTTCGATCGCAACCACGGCAGACACATTTCAATAAAGGCAAAAGGCCCTCTTATTCTGCAATGTCAGCGCACGGTAAAGAACACAAGATGTGCTAAATTTTCGGAATTTTCCAAGGTGGTGTGTATTACAACCACATCGGGGTTTTGGGACGTAAAACCCTGCTAATACTATAACTCACCTTTAATAGTTATTTGCATTGTTGCTAGAATGCACCCATGCGCTTTAGTTAGTTCACTAATGAGAACTTACTGAAGCACACGTGAGCGAGTTGTTTTAAATGAACAAAAGAAAGAATGGTCACAGTATTCAACAAATATTTGCCTTGGTACCAGGTAGAACCGGGTTGCAACCCCAACCCACTGATCGAATGTTTTGTGCACTAAGGCGAAAGCCTTAGATGTCACATAAAACGCAAAAGTTTACCGTCGCTGTTTCACACCGGTGGCGTCTGGGACAACAAGAGGGATGCAAAAAAATGGCAGATCCCACGTAGAGTGGAAATAAATGGTATGCGAAGCACTAATGAGGAAGGTTGATATGTCACATCGAAATGAGCACAACGTTACGAGGCGGAGGTAAATTTTGCCGTATATGACTTCCATGCCATTATTATAATGATCGGACACGTCGTTTACCTGCGTCGTCTATTCACGTCACCTAATACCTATTTTGGTATATGTTGAGCTAGGAAAACCGGCGCGAGCACTCTATGAGAGTAGCATGTAGTCATGCTTTACATGACACGGATATCATGATCATAATGTTTGGACGTGTCATTCACCTTCGTCGTCTATCCACGTCCCATGATACCAAATTTGGTATATGTGAATTTGGCGAAACGGCCGCAAGTGCATCATGTGCGTGGTATGTTGTGGTGTTCTTACATGACACGCGTGTCAGAATTATCATGTTTGCACCAGTCATATACCTTCGTCATCCATTAACGTTACGTAACACCAAATTTGGTATATGTGGAGCTAGGCCCAATATACTCGGACGTAACGTTGGCGCGCGTGCACGCTGGGCGCGGCGACGCTACGCTAGCAAAACGCGAGCGCTTTATAATATAACGCCAGGCGCGACCGGTGACGTTACCCAGACAGCATTTCACGCCGATGACGTTACCCAGACAGCACTGCGTCTGCTTCTTGTCGTGCCGGAGGGACGCCGAGCGCACTCGAACGCGCATGCGTCAATGCAACGCAGCACGAAATCGGCGCCTGGCATAGGCGCCAGCGTGACGCGACAAAACGAATGCCGGCGCGCACTTGCGCCGGATCACGTCAAAGTATATTGGCGCCTTGAGTGTCGCATGCATTCATGTTTTTACACAATACGCACCTCATGATTATCATGTTTGCACCAGTCACATACCTTCGTCATCCATTCACGTCTCGTAATACCAAATTTGGTATATGTGAAGCTAGCGAAACATCCATGAGCGCATAATGAGTGTGGCATGTAGTCATGTTGCTGCATGATACGTATGTCATGATTTTCATGTTAGGGTCTGTTCCTTGTGTTCGCCATGTGGTCATGTCTTACCATACCAATTCCGCAACATGTCATGTGAACGAAACCATCACAAGAGCAGCAAGATCATGAAATGTAAATCATGACAATAATGACATGCATGACATGATTTTCATGTTATGGATAGTCAATTATGCACATCTTACTGTCATGTTATGCCAAACTAAGGTCGGTGTCGATACCATTACCAAAACGGCCAGGAGAGCGAAACGTCGTAGGCGGCTAGACAGATAGATAGATAGATAGATAGATAGATAGATAGACAGATAGATAGACAGATAGATAGATAGATAGATAGATAGATAGATAGATAGATAGATTACGCTCATAGTCACTGATGTTCGCTAAGAAATGCTTCGCATTTAAAAATCACCAGCACGTGATGATTTACCATACGACGTCATAGTGAGTGCCACAAATCACCAAACTTTTAACACGAAAGTGTTTTGCAGCGAGGTCCACCACTGCTTCACTGACATCTTTCGCCCTTGAAAAGTATATAGGAAAAGACTTCCAAGAAAAAAAAAATTGGCCCCGTAACTGCATGTTTCCTTGCAAATGTCGTCGAAAAACGATAGTCTTGCGTCTGGAGAGAGTGAAACAAACGTTTATTTGATGTTCTGCGCGAGAAAATTGCTGAATGGGATTATGGAGACGCTGAAATAGGGTGCCTCGATGTGCGCAGCGGAGGCAAACGAGCGCATCAAAGCACTGTGTGCTGTGTTAGGGAACCTTGATGTGTTTGCTCGTCTATGGAGAACGTCAAAGTGTATTGGCGCCTTGAGTTTCGCATGCATTCATGATTTTACACAATACGTACCTCATGATTATCATGTTTGCACCAGTCACATACCTTCGTCATCCATTCACGTCTCGTAATACCAAGTTTGGTATATGTGAAGCTAGCGAAACATCCATGAGCGCATAATGAGTGTGGCATGTAGTCATGTTGCTGCATGATACGTATGTCATGATTTTCATGTTAGGGTCTGTTCCTTGTGTTCGCCCTGTGGTCATGTCTTACCATACCAATTCCGCAACATGTCATGTGAACGAAACCATCACAAGAGCAGCAAGATCATGAAATGTAAATCATGACAATAATGACATGCATGACATGATTTTCATGTTATGGCTAGTCAATTATGCACATCTTACTGTCATGTTATGCCAAACTAAGGTCGGTGTCGATACCATTACCAAAACGGCCAGGAGAGCGAAACGTCGTAGGCGGCTAGACAGATAGATAGATAGATAGATAGATAGATAGATAGATAGATAGATAGATAGATACATAGATTACGCTCAAAGTCACTGATGTTCGCTAAGAAATGCTTCGCATTTAAAAATCATCAGCACGTGATGATTTACCATATGACGTCATAGTGAGTGCCACAAATCACCAAACATTTAACACGAAAGTGTTTTGCAGCGAGGTCCACCACTGCTTCACTGACATCTTTCACCCTTGAAAAGTATATAGGAAAAGACTTCCAAGAAAAAAAAATTGGCCCCGTAACTGCATGTTTCCTTGCAAATGTCGTCGAAAAACGATAGCCTTGCGTCTGGAGAGAGTGAGACAAACGTTTATTTGATGTTCTGCGCGAGAAAATTGCTGAATGGGATTATGGAGACGCTGAAATAGGGTGCCTCGATGTGCGCAGCGGAGGCAAATGAGTGCATCAAAGCACTGTGTGCTGTGTTAGGGAACCTTGATGTGTGTGCTCGTCTATGGAGAGGCGCGCACATGAAGGCTCCCTACGCTACGTGAAACATGAACGCCATCTGGCAGTTATGTTGGAAAACGAAAGGTTGGCCTCTGATATAGGAAGCGTGTGGCATGCACGTGCATTTCCGAGGTCATAATTTTTAGAATGCACGACGATGGGTAGGTTCCACCACCATATCGTTTTAGCAAACTGAAGAAAACATCCACCTTCTTGTACATTGCGTTGCATTGTAAGAGCAGCGTGATAAACTCTACGTTCCTCGGAAATATTTCTGTATCCCTTCTCTAGTATAAAAGAACACACCACAGAATACTGAAGTGTTGATATTGTGCCTCAGATATGCGCAATATTTGCTTTTCAATCGCCAATCGCACATGAACGCCGAAACCACAGCAATATTGGTGGGTGCTGCGGACATGGTTAGATTTTAGCCGTTTTGGGTGACAAACAGACAAATCGATCGACAGACAGACAAAAAGACAGACCAATATTTTCGCGTCGAAGTATCTTTATAAAAAGACTATCTTCATTACAAACCATAAGGCGTGGCATCAAACCATCAAATTCGCGTGGCATCAAATTCGTCACGTGGCATCAAACCGACAATCTCTCGATTCTCAGTGCGCGGCGTTGACCACTACACCACGAAGCATACGTTGCCTACGTGCTAAAGGCAAGCCTTTTATATACACCATACTCCATTTGATAGTCCTCAGAGCTTCGAAACTTTAGTGCGTTTTTCTTTTCAGTGGTGAGATGGCTCCACGGGCTCGCGTCGGGCGCGCTTTAATGGTTGTGGCCTCCAGCAACGCCTGCTATATTTTATCAAGCAGGTTTAAAAAAATTGCTAGAGTGGAAACTCTTGCCCACAAGTGAAGCAGTGCCGTAAGATGGTCGCTGCGGCAGCCATCTGTTTAGAAAAAAATTATTTTCGCAAACGTCAATAACACTCAACAGATATTTCCTTCTTAGACATACTCTAACGATGAAGACAAAACAGACGTCATTTACATGAGCATGGATATGATATGACGTTGAAAGAACATGTACATACGATAGTTCACACAAACACCCCTCCAAAAAATATTTTAAGGTAAACAAGAGACACAAATAAAACAAGAATATGCACATTTTGCATATTTACATGTTGGCATGCCATTTCTGCCGGCGCATCGACACATCAGCCTACCAATACCAGGCCGGCTGAAAGACAAGTTTCACTCATCCGTCACAGACTGACACACAAGGGCAAAACCAGTGCCGAAGAAATTCCTCTTCACCGAGGAAGAAGAGCTCCTCCGACAAAACAGACATCAGCTCCGAGTACAACCGCTCTAGGATCGGGTAAAGTGCGCGGCGGCGGCGGCCCCCTGCAACTGCCTCGCAGCGGTTGTACCAGAGGTAGAAAGAGTCAGCAACAATGAGAAGAAAAGCGAAGCGGCCTCGCGAACAACGCCGAGAAGAAACGAAGCGATTTACTCTGAGGCAGCGAAATCCGGCATGTCCGGCTCTCCAAAAAACGCGAGCAATAATGACACAATGCCTCAGAAAATGCTGATTTCTTTCCCGAAGGGAGCAGTTCGGACATGCTGCTGACTGGACCATTCTCCACCTTTCGTTGTGGTCTAGAGTGGGAAGCACAGCCCATCCCATGCGCCAGATGAAGTCCCGGAGGTGTCCAGGCAGAAAAGAAGCCATTAACGTGCTCCAAGACACTCGTCTAGAGCGAGCACGGCGGGCTGGGGGGACCAACGGAAGCAAGAAAGAAGTAGTCTCAACTATGTGGTTGTTCAAAACATCTATGCCAGGACAGCTCGAATTGACATGGCGAAAAAATGCAACAGTTGTTGCATAAAACGCAGGAAGTGTTTTTGACTGCGGCCCCCTGTTATGGTGCACATTAGGCATCAAATGACGAAGGTGAGTACCCAAAAAGTAATATGCAAGCGCTCGTGCGGGAGACTCCTCCCCTTGCACTAGGCGCAAAAGGAAGCGCAGTGCCAGCAGCCGACAGCATATGGACAGTGAAGGGAAAGCAAAACCTCCCTGAGAGCGCTGCTGGCCCAGTGCCACACGAGAGACCAACTCATTGCCACCTGGCCAAAAAAAAAGGAACACAAATCAAACTGCAGTGATGGCACGATACGTAAAGATGGCTGCGCGACGTGAGAAAGGTACCAAATGCGACCGCAAAATACAGTCTGTGCAAGGTACCTCCGCTCAAGAAGCGGGAAGTCAAAATCTCGTGCATCCTGAATTTTCAGTCTTACTTCTTCGAGAGCGTTTAACCAAACGGATTCGCAAATGCCATATTGGTTGTATAGAATACCTAAAATACAAAGGGACGTGGACGGCTGAATATGAAAACCGGCGCTAAGTGTGGAGTTTGGAGAGCCAATGAAGAAATACCGAGATTTGGAGATGTTCAACGCTGCACCTGAAATGTCGCCATACTGGGAAAATACACGCAGGCTGCGTGAAAGGCTATCTTCATATGAAAGGTACAAAGTTATATCATCAGCGAAATCTGTGACTTTCACAACACTGCTACCAGGAAGCGCAAGACCCCGGACACGTGAATCCGCGTCAAGAGCACGCAAATATGGCTCAAGGCTGAGGACAAATAGCACAGGAGACAATGGACATCCCTAACGGACCCCACGTGTTATGAAAAAGACAGCACTTTCCCAGCCATCCAGAACTAGTGTGCTTTTCAGACCAGTGTAGGTATTTCTAATCACTTTCACGAACGGATGAAAAAAGCCGAAGGCTGTGAGCACATTAAAAATATATGCGTGCTCTAGTCTGTCAAACGCTTTTTCCTGGTACAAAGACACAAGGATACTACGCGCACATCTTGACAGAGAATAGGCTATGATATCACGAGTGGTGAATGACAACCTGTGTATTTCTCGTCCAAGCCCTCATGAAGTCTGGTGATGACCTACCAGGGTAATCAATAGACCCCTCAAACGTTGAACTGCTACCGCCGCGAATATTTTATAGTCAACGTTGAGGAGCGCGATAGGTCTCCGATCTTCAGGATTAACAGAGGAAGCATCACCCATTGGAATAAACACAATGTGTCCATGTCAAAAACTGGATGGAAAGTCACCATCCTCGTAGAATCTCCGGATAACCGCGGTAAAGGTAGCACCAATTTCATTCCAAAATGTCAAGTAAAACTCATCAGGAAAACCGTTGGGCCCAGGGGCGATTCCACGTTTCATAGATTTCAGTGCCGCTTTTACCTCTTCAGCCGACGGAGGGATGTGCGGGCAATCCACAGCTTCTTGAGGAATACAGCGCAAAGTTCTAAGCATTGGAGGTGTTTCATCACAGTTAGTCCGCATGGCCGAACACGACATTGCTTCAAAATGCGCCAAGAAAACAGATTGATTACGCGTAGGAAGCAGCTACGTAGGTGGTATCTGTGCTGTCATAGAGGCAGATGGCTGTGATTGCCGGAAAAACGAATGTCTTGCGTAGCGCAGCAGTTCGAGATGTGCACATGGTTTGTGTCTACAGCGCCATGCTGCTGCCGCCAGAGACGAAGCAGCAGTCAAGCGCTGAAAGCATTCACGCAGTTCATGCTGCCAAGCTGGCATCAGAGGAGAAGGCATTTCGGCGCGCAAAGCAATGCGTATCTTCATCGCAGTATCAGCAAGCTCTTCAGAAACGCGTCGACGAAGCGAACGCCCCTCTACTGCGCAGTGCAGGCGCCACTGTGTTTAAGCGCATCCCAATCTTCAGGACCAGATGTTGTGAGCGACACACGTAGCGACACACGGACACGAACATCAATACACCATGGCTTTTCCGAAAACGAAAATGCAACTTCGAGCTTCAAGACAATAGGCCGATGATCAGATACGTACACAGGAGAAAGTGGGAAGGACGGAACGCATAAATCGGAGACAAGCGCCTCTAATGCACGTGGGATATAGGCACGGTCGAGTCTGCTGGAGGATCGTCCGCCTCGCCATGTCCAAACAAAGGTATTTCCGTGCACTTCATTGTGCGCGTCCAGTAATGAAAAGTGGTGGACAAGGCGTTGCAGCTCATGTGAATTCCAAGCAGACCGGCCCCAGCCGGGACCTTGTACATCGGTAGGCGTATTTAGAACGGAGTTGAAGTCGCCAATCAGAATGACATCACGACCGTCAAGAAAAAAACACATCCAGGTCTCTAAAAGTCATTAGATTGTCCAGCTTGTGATGACCCATACACACACAGCATCCTTAATCTGAAAGAAAAGTAGCTACAGTCTAAAGCCAAAACCCTGCCCACACCATCGTAAAGAGCATGATGATCACGTAATAGAACCCAATTAAAAATAATCATACCTACTCTCGTAAATGGAGACCGCCAGGGGGCCACGGAGTGCAGAAACGCATGTCACGTCGGCTCCGCAGATTTTGAGTGATTCTCAGCGTGAAATCGAAGAATTGACGGACGCCTCCTTACAGTGAAAAAAAGTGGAAGTTCCACGGAACACCGGGATACTGCTCTCAAGTAGGTGGACGGTTAATTTTCTGCACATCGACCACTTTTCTGTAACGTCGACGAACGCACGACGCCGTTGCCTCCTGCTGCTGTGCATAATGCGCTTGGCCTAGCCCATGGACGCTGACGTCTTGAGCCCCCCCCCCCCCCCAAGGCGGCGTCTTGTCGTGTTAATGCCACAGGATGGCTACGATGAGCGTGGATGGCGAGGATATCACGCAACAAGAGTATGAGAACGAAGCAGGTTGGCGCCTTTTGAACAGAAGAGGACGAGCCAACAAAGAAACCACAACGCATGAAGCCAAGGACCAAGAAACGCACTCTTTAAGCGAGAACGCGGTCAGTAATAGGTGGAGGAAGGGACAGAGAGCAAGACTAATTGTGGCTGCGAGCAGGATGCCCCGTCTGCCGAAGGAAGATTACAAGATACTTGTGCGCCCACGTGACGGCTTTAAGGTCACTGACTACGGGATCAATCGTCTAGAATGCTGCGTTGCCAACGCCGCTAAAATACCCAGGAATGAATCGGAAGAAGACACGGTATGTGCCAACTACAAACAGAACATTCTAGTGGTCAGCACACCATCAGAGGAGCGCGCCGAAAAATAAGAGAACCATCGCTCAACTGAAGGTGGGGGACAAGGAATTCGAAGCCAATGCTCACGAGTCAGTTCCGGAAGATACATCTAAAGGGGTGATCCGAGGAGTAACGCAGGACGCGTCTCCAAGAGAGATCATATAAATGTTGGTAACCCCGAGAACTCCCACGATCCTAATGGCCAAAAGCATGGGAAACACCACGAACGTCATTGTCCTCTTCGATGGGCATCGCGCTCCAAGTTATGTGAGCCACGGAAGAGCACCGGTGAAGTGCTCACTATACCGCAAGAAAATAGACGTGTGCTACCAGTGTGGACGCCTTGGTCACAGAGCTGACGTCTGCCCGAGCCCGAATAGCAGAATATGCAGAGGGTGTGGTGCTGAGAACCCACCGCAGGACCACGAGTGCGAAGTGAAGTGCCAGCTGTGTGGTAAAGACCACCCGACGGCAGATCACCATTGCAAGGCCAGATTCAAGGTACCGTACCTGGTGAAACGACGCCGCTGGGAACGAGCCCGACGAGAGGAAGAAGAAGCGATTTGCTACGAAACGGAAGGGAAAGCACTTCACAGGCAAGGATGGGGCGACTCAGGTCGATGATCGGAACATCGGACGTGGGACGCATCCGGACCAACCAGAAATCCTTCCCCAAGCTTCAAGCATAAGACAAAAGCCGCTCTGCGTTCACTACCACCTCATCTATGTCGAGATCCAGATCGAGGTCCAGATCGAGGTCCAGTTCAAGGTCTAGACCCAAGACCGGCAATACCGGGTGTCCCCGACCACCGGAGGGAGGGCAAAAGGACCGAGCGGCGTCCGTGGCACCGTGGCACTCTTCCAGGTGAGCGGGGCTGATGTAGCTCCAGGAGCGCGCGCGGAGGCAGAGGCTGCTCTTCAATGTAGGATTAAGGCGCTAGAGAACGAATTGGCGCAGATCAGACAGAACATTGTCGCATTTATGAATGAGATTAGAAAACTCAGAGAAGAAGTTGACTTTCTGAAAAACGGAGGGGTTACACGCAACGAGGAAACCTCACAAGTTTTCAACGGAAGAAAAAGGCGCAGCAATGAACGAAGAGGTAGCAGCCCTCACCCCCGTTAAACGTAAATCAGAGAACGCTCCGATTAAAAGCGTAGTAAAGAAACCCAAAGCAGTGGCGACGCCACAAGAAAGACAGGCGGAATTCACAAACACCATGGAAGCCAAAATGGAACAAATTAAAAAAATTGCAAACTAAGCTCAAACAAGTTAGATTTGAGGCAAACATAGAGACCAAAATCGAGGAGCTAGGCAAGACGATATTGCAGAAAGTGCAGCAAATGGTGGTTATTTTCGACGCCAAGCTAGCAATATGGGGATCGCAGTCAGATGGTGGGGGCCCGGTTAAGAAGTCTTTCAAACCGTACGCTAGGACCTCGGGGCCCACCGATGGATCAAAGAGTCTGTAACGCCGCCATGGACAGACAAAATAGCTACACAATTTGGCAAGGGAATTGTCGTGGATATAATCGAAAACGATACATTTTGCAACATCTTAAAGACACCAGCACCACGGATGTTATAATGGTGCACGAAACGCACGGGCTGGCCAAATTGTCGGGATATGTCATTCGGCAGTGCTGATGGGGAGACAAAGGTATTAGCCACGTTGTTTAAGCGAAATCACGCGATAATGCAACATGACACAGAAATTAAGGCAATAAATCACATTCTCCTCGAACTCATACCCACGCGGAAAACAGAGGACAGTCTCTTTGTATTGAATATTTACACCAGTCCTAAAGGCAGAAAGCACAAATTCCGCACGCTGTTTGTAAAAACCCTCGCTATAATGGGCAACCGGGCGCTAGTGATTGAAGGTGATTTCAATTCCCCACACGGTGCATGGGGATACAGGATCGAAACCCGGAAAGGCAGGAACTTGAGGTTGGACGCACAGGAGGAGGGCCTGACGCTCGTGACCAATCCGTCCATTTCTACAAGAACAGGTACTTGCGTCTGCGAGGATACCACGCCAGATTTGACGTTCACCAAAAACATACGGGAGACGCAGTGGACCAATACGCAACATGACTTGGGAAGCGATCATTTTATATTTGAAATAACGGTGAGGGCAGGGCCGCGGAAGGCAAAAGGCAGACAACTTAAACTTGTCGATTGGGACAAGTTCCGCAACATCGGATAGGAGCCTGACGAAATGATACAGAGTATTGAGGAATGGACCGAAAAGTTAAAACGAGGCGTGGAGGCCGCTACGCAAACGGTGCCACCGAAGGCGCAGCTAGAGTATGTAGACAATAAGCTTCTCCGCATGTGGGAAGCTAAGGAAGGTTTACAACGGAGGTGGAAAAACCAAAGGCACAACCGGACACTTCGTAGAAGGATAGCTAAATTGAACAGGGATATAGAGCAGTACGCCCAGCAGCTGTGCAGAAAATAGTGGGAAGAAAAGTGCAATGACATGGACAACCAGATAGGAATGGCGAAAACGTGGACCATCCTTAGACATTTGTTAAACCCGGACGGAAACAAGTTGGCAGGAAGGCACAATATTAATCGGTTAATACAAAGATATCAAGGTACAGAGCAGGATTTCCTGAATAAAATCAAGAAAACATACATCTCTCAAGCGCTTCCCGTTACACACCCTGATTACACAGGGCTGGCAAATGATGATTTAGATACCGAGATCAGGGAGGCAGAAGTGAGGGCCGTCTTGCAAAAGCTCAATACTAGATCAGCACCTGAACCAGATGGCATAACTAACAAAATGCTACGCAATTTGGATGACGAGTCCGTAACTAAGTTAACTGAATTCATTAACAAATTATGGAAGGCAGGACAGATTCCACAACAATGGAAGACGGCAGCAATCGTGTTAATACCCAAGCCAGGCAAGCAACTGCAGATTGCGGACTTGAGACCCATATCTCTCACATCTAGCGTGGGGAAACTCATGGAACACGTAACTCCGGAGAGGATAACTACCTATCTCGGGAACCGGGATGCGCTTCCACCCACAATGATTGGGTTCAGGGGAAACCTCTCAACTCCAGACGCAATGCTACCGTTAAAACATCAAATTATAGATAATCCGGGAACAGCGACAAAGGCCATTCTAGGGTTAGACCTCAAGAAGGCCTTTGATAATGTAACCCATGCATCGGTGCTAAAAAGGGTAAACGATCTAGATCTGGGACAACGGACGTACAATTACGTGTGTAATTTCCTGACAGAAAGGAAGGCAAAGATCATAATAGGGGGCCTAGTTTCGGAGAGAATTGAGATGGGCAGTGCAGGTACGCCGCAAGGCTCGGTATTATCACCTATGTTATTCAATCTGGCTCTTATTGGACTGCCAACCAAACTCCAAGCAAGTGAAGGACTGATTCATTCAATATATGCAGACGACATAACCCTATGGGTGAGAAGTGGTAGTGATGGTCAAATAGAGGAAACGCTTCAAACAGCAGTCGAAATGGTCAAGCGGTATCTGGAAGACACTGGGCTAGCCTGCTCTGCGAAAAAATCGGAGCTTTCGCTGTACAGACCTACTCGTAGAGGTCGCAAACCTGGCAACTGCCTGCAAGATTAGAGAAGAAATACAGTTAAGAACAGCCGACGGAAAAACCATAACCATAGTCGACAGGATCAGGGTACTGGGTCTGCTTATAGAAGCCAAGAGCACAAATGGAGAAATCTTCAGGCGACTGGATGCAACGGTAGCCCAAATAATGAGACTCATAAAAAGAATATCAACGAAGCACAGTGGCATGAGGGCGGAAAACACGATAAGGTTGATCCAGGCATTCGTGATAAGCAGAATAGTAAACGTAGCGCCATACTTAAAATGGCAAGTTGCGGAAAAGATCAAGTTAGACTGCCTCATTAGAAAAATATTCAAACTAGCAATAGGGCTACCGATTAGGACAAGCACCGACAAACTTTTACAGCTAGGCCTGCACAATACCATAGATGAGCTCATTGAGGCACAGCGTACGGCACAATATGTACGTCTCTCTAAAACACGAGCAGGAAGACATATTCTAGAGCGACTAGGCATAACATATCACACACAACACGGCGTCAAGGTGAACATCCCAAAAAAGACCAGAGAAACAATGATGATACCCCCATTGCCAAAAAACATGCACCCCGAACACAATAAGGCCAGACGAGAGACAAGAGCAAAACTAATACAAAAAAAGTTCGGTAATATCAAGGACGCAGTTTTTGTAGACGCTGCTCGATACAAGCGCAGACGGGGATTTACCACAGCCGTAATCGATAGCAACAAACGCTGTACGAAATTTGCGACGATACGCACCACAAAAGAGGTAGCCTTAGCGCTCGCAGTAGCTCAGATATACGCAACCGCGATAGTCAGTGACTCTCAAACGGCAGTGAGAAACTTTGCCAACGGCCGCATCTCCCCGGAGGCACTACGTATTCTACAAGGAGGGTGTCGAACAAGCCCCATAAATACATAAATTGTATGGACACCTGCTCATGCCATCACGGGGGACAGCACTAACGGAGCTGTACATGACGCAGCTCGAGGGCTCACCGACCAAGCTGCCCTCTCAAGTGCTGGCCCAGCCTCTTCCGGTGATTACGGCGCGGCATACAAGTGGGAGTGGGAAGACAGAATGACCAGATACAATGAAATCACAAAACAATATAGATTACAGAGGGGCATATTCTCGCCCCCTCAACCAAAATTAACAAACAGACAGTCTGTCGAATGGCGGCAGTTACAAACTAGGACGTATCCGAATCTTGCACTATTGCACATTATATATCCTCATATATACAAAACGGATAGGTGCAAGCATTGTGACTCCAGAGCCACTATGAAGCATATGTTTTGGGAATTTAGAGGGATTAGTACTCATAACAAGTATGCGGCCTCTGCTGACAGCCTTCGCGCACGCTGGGAAGCCGCAATGCTCAGCTCTGTCCTCGAAGACCAAATGTGGGCCGTCCAGCGGGCCGAGGAAGCCTCCAGGATTCAAGGACTCCTGGCCGAAACCTAGGCGAGGCCAATCGCCTACCCCATCTACTCGCCGGACTCTGAATAAAGTTCTTTCCTCCTCCTACTCCCGTAAAATGAGATGTAGCGAAAGAGAAATAACAATGTAGGTTTAACTTTCGTTTAAATACAAGCACGTCGATTAGCGAGAATACATTTGTTTCCTGGAGGCACAAAACATCACAATTTACTGCACGGGCGACACTAATCACTTCAGCCTGCGTTGCCGGACTGTGAAAATTCTGAACGTTCAATGAAATAATATGTAGCGTAGTAGCCATGATAAAAAGTAAAGACTAACCTGGATGCACAGTTCTAGATGGTGTCCTGGAAAGTGTCCAGGGAACACTTCCTCAACCAAATAACAATGCACTGTTCGAGGTTTTTTGGACCATTGGGATTTACCACTGCCATCATTGCGTTCATCGGAGCAAGAGCTGGAAGTGTGCCCTCGCTTGGTTTCACGTGGGGCTCCCATGTTGACGCAAAATCGGCAAGGCTAGACAGTCGGATGATACTATCTAGTCCCAGGCTGAAGCCGTCTTCCGAACACGTGTCGTGTGGAGGTAGGGACTGAGCCGCCGGCAAGCTTGGATCCACATCCTTGATGCTAGCAGCACTGTCCACGTCTCGGCAGGCTGGTGTAGGCACACTTTGCGTGGGCGCTTTTTTACGTGTACGACGCAATGTTGAAGTGGTCGGAGTGGCAGAAACAGGAGAGGCTGTTGTATTCTCGGCACTGTTTTCTGAAATAACAGGGGTTGTAGGGTCAACTCCAACAACAGCAGCCTGAGAACTGGGGTCATTTGTGCACTGAACACCAAGTGGTGTCAGAGAAGAGACGCCGACTTCGTTTGCAGGGTAGTGCGTTGCGTCTTTCGAAGCGCTCGGTTCCTGCACCAGCGGGGAGGCCGACGCGCTGAGCGTCGCATCGAAAATCGCGCTTTCGTTGTGCGCTTCGTTTGAAGGAACTTGTAGGGGTGAGGCCAGCACAGCGTCGGTGACCTCCTCCACGTCCCCCGAGTCAGTAGTTCGTTCTGTTGCCGGTGTCAGTGGCGGAAAGGCACCAGTGGCAGCGTCTTAGTAAAAGCAGCGGACAGGGCAAACCACAGTTGGGTGGCCGTCCCCGCAGCGTCGACACGGGCGGTCACATCCTTCACTAACGTGACCGTGCACACCACAGCGACCACAATACGGTGTTGTGCACTGGGCTCGTAGATGGTCCCGTGAGCCGCATCTTCGACATACACGCTGGAGACCACGGTAGTCGAACGTGGCACGGTGACCGGAGATGCGCAGGTAGTTCTGCACAGGATTAGTGGTGTTCATCTCCATTCGAACAAACCGCTTCCAGTGAGTACGCCGCGTCGCCCACTCATCAAACCACTGGTGACAGTGAGCACCTTGCCATATGAGAATAACGCTTGGACGAGAGCTTCGTTTGAGCCGAACGATGGCAGGAACAGGCAGGTGACATTCGCCACTTGTGGGCCAACAGGGACGACTTGAACACGCTCACCGCTATTCACCAGGCAGCCAGCATTGACGATTAGAGACATGGAGGCCATGCTCTTCACGGTGACTTGGAAGTTTTGAGCTCCCTGATGCTGCACGCAGTATACCTCTGAGAGGCCGACTATTGAGGCCATCCCATCAACGACGGTTTTGACACTAGACCCCGTAGGGACAACAACGTCGAAGACAAGCACCTTCGAAGGCGTCCAAGACGTGACGGGTACCATAACTCTTACTGACGGACGCTCCTTACGTAGAACGATCAGGGACGTTCTTAGCACTTGCAAACCGAAGTCAGCTGCCGACGAAGCTCCTTATACAAGAGAAGTACAAGAGAACGCTCCGAAGTACAAGATGCACACGTTGTTGTCAGTGCTAGATGCACTGACAACAATGAGTGTTTTTACATCCTTATTTCATCAACTGTACAGACAACACGATCGGTCGTGCATCTTCTACGGTTGCATTTGAACACACGGCCGACGCAGCGTCCGGCCACTGTGTCCGTGTTTCGCGTGAACTCACCGGCGTCAGCATTCTGCTACCGTGGTGACTTTCAGCACGGTGCAACTGACACTTGAACGCGGTTGCTGTTACGTTGAGATTACATGCAATGCGGTGGGAGAGTATACGAAGCGGTACGTACAGAAAAGGTGTTTTAATACGCACATGCAAGTTGTTACTGTACACACACAACACGAAACTACGTATGTGCACATGGTCCTCATTGCGTCTTGCTGGGCTCAACGGCATCGTCCGTTGTCACAAGCAGGAGCACTGCCCAACCATCACTGACCTGCAAGGCGTTCATCGTCATTCCGTTTCGTCATGGTGCCCAACGCAATTTCGCTGAACACTAATTGCTTCATCCGCATCATCCGCCGCACGACACATGAATATGCACTCGTTCTACGCACTGTTCAGGCCCCGTGGTGGACGAAAGGTTTTATAAACGTTGCTAAGAGTACAGTAACAGTCAGGAAAACACTGCGTAACCAATAACGCGGCGCCCAGCCCGGATATTGTCCGCCACGGCTCAGCACGAGCCCTACGGAGACACACATGCCACCGCCAGCCGCGGCTTCTCACTGCTAGACTAGCTACACTGCGCAACACGTAACCATAGCAACGCCGTCATCGTGCCCAGTGAATATGGCTGCTATGATGTCATTTCCTCCACACTTTTCACGTAGCATGCCGGCTGGGCATGTCCTCTCCTATCTTTCTTTCCTCCGTGGTAGGAAGGAAAGGTAGGAGAGTCAACGAATGCGTCAGGAGAGGTAGAAGAGTCGACGAATGCATCATTCCTTATGCCAACGAGCACGCTGCATCGCGGTGGCACGGTGACGTCGCCGTCGGTAACACGAAATGCAGAACTCCCTGTCTCCTCGTCTATGGCCAGCATTCTCGAGAAAGAAATACTGGAATTCTGCAGGTTTCTTACGGCGCCGTTAGCTTGCAGGAGGTCCATCCCAAGTATTACGTCTCTCGAGCATTCTGCCAGAACGAGAAAATTAGTGATACAAGTAGCATTCTGAATGCCGATTTTGGTGGTGCATCTTCCCAGAGGTGTTATCAGATGACGCGCAGCCGTGCGTATTTTTGGTCCACTCCATGGCGTCAAAATTTTCTTAAAATCTTTTGCGATTGCATAGCTTACGACTGAATAACCATCCCCCTTGTCTGGCAATAAGTCCATTTCCCACCCGTCCACCGTTACATGCAAGTCTGTAGAAATGTTTTCTTTACTTATTTTCGTCGTCGTTTTCTGCTCGTAGCTGCTTTGCTGGGACCTTGACGGAGGATTTTCGTTTTGTTAGACATCACTGGCCTTGCCTCCACAGGTCGCTGAATTAAGTTTTCCTGGCGCAGGATCGTTGACCAATGATTTCCTGAATTTGAAGGTGAACTGGAACGCCGCGGGCTTGGCCTTCGATAACAATTTGGTGCTGGTGATCATGGCTGGTGATGGAAGCTAGCAGCTGAGGATTGCTGGCTTGAAAAGTGCTCCTCTATTTCTATAGGCCTTTCACCATTACGTGGACTTGGTGCGTAGACAGAAAACCCACGCAGACCGATTCTTCGGTATAGGCAGTGTTGGTAAAGATGTCCAGCTTCTCCACAGTGAAAACAGAGCGGTGTCTGGTCAGGTGTGTGCTACACGTCGCTTTTCCGTGGTTTCTACTGTCAAAGAAAAGATGAGCTGGACGAAGCTGACTAGCGGGCACCGGGAGTCACGAACGAGGCATTGTGCACGGCAGGTTGGCGTAAAGCGTCCGCGTACGTTGGTACATGGCGTTCCTGTAGTGGTTGTTGAAGTCGAAGAGGTTGCACTTCTGGTTCCGGTTGAAGAATGGCGTGACGAACTCCATCAAGGATGACGGAGGTGAGGGACTGAACTGTCGGTACGACTTGCAGTTGCAGAAAGTTTCGAAGCTCCTCTTTTACGATAAACCGCACCAGCTCCCTCATTGTTTCGCTACTGTTGTCTTGCTTTGCCGAAAGGACGTCCGTGGGCTCATTACTGGTACCTCGATTGTAGTGACTGGCACGCTGCTGCAGTGCTCTTTCTATGGTCTCGGCTTCCCTGTGAAATTCAGCAACGGTACGTGAAAGTTTGCGAACCAGGCATGAAAATAAGTCCTGCTTGACTCCACGCGTCAAATGGCGCAATTTTTTTTTCTTCTGTGATGTTTGGATCGGCGCGTTTGAAGAGGCGGGACATGTTCTCAATAAACACGCTGACATTCTCGCTCGTGCGTTGGTTCCTCGATTGGTGCTGGCACACGCAGCAAGCAAATGCCGCTGAAAGTCTTCCCACGTCGTTTTGCCCGTTCGTGGTTCTCAAACCATATTCTCGCTCCATCTTCCTATGAAAAGTATACGCGGCCCAGTTTTCTCGCCTCATGCCAGGCATTGGTCCTTGCGACTCACTCGAAATGCTCCAGCCAGTCTTCTAAATCTTCATATTGTAAGAATTTAGCACAACCGTCTCTCGCAAACATTCACACAAGCACAAACACATCCACCCGAGTCAAGGTTGAGCTTAAGTCTTACAATATGACGAATCACCAACGAGCCCAACAAGTTTATTGTTCTACATCTTCGTGCGCGTCACCGTGGAAGGGTTCAGAAAAGCAAGGGGGAGACACGATGAATTCAGATGTTGAAGCTGCATTGACCGTTGCTCTAGAGTTGGAAGTCACCGCTGCCTGGGCCGCTGGAACAGTGAGGAGTTGTCCGAATTCATGTGACTCACCTCGGAGGTGGCGGCTTGAACGCTGGTGTACTGGGCTAAGTTCGCCATGCTCTAATAGCTGAGTGTCAGGGCTCCTTCTTCTTGCGCCAAGGGGACTTCCAGTCATACCCCGCACTTCCACCAGAATGTTACGTAATAAAAGAGGTAGAACACAGACACAAAGATTTATTAAGGATGAACTTGTGCCCAGAAAAGTAGCTATGATACGAGGACGAGTTCACTAAAGAGTTCCGCACACGTGTACCTTTCTGAAAAAAAAACCAGGTCAGTCTCTCGGCTCGTGCATGTGCGCGAGAGGCATGCGCAGCGCTACCCTGCGCCAAGATGCGTGAGCACGTGCGAGGCACTGTAGACGCACACACAGCGCCTCGTTGGTTCTATTCGTAAAATGATTAGTAGGAGCAATCTATGCGGCAATATAAACATCTACAACTCTTCAAGATATGCCTATGCGTGCACCATTTGTACACATATTTAGCTTCATTTCATGACGTGTCGCTCAATAAAGAAATTGCAACAGGGTCACCTTCCCCCCGCATGCTTCGCATAACGTCGATCCCCAGGTACGCGACATCTGCTGAACTTTTTCTACTGTCGTTTAATTCGTCTAATTTAGAGTATTGATTTTTCTCTTTTCCCGAGTCTTCTGAAAATGAAGGTGTCTATGAACATCGAGAATTACTAGAATTTTTTATGCTGAACAAGGTAGCATAAAAAGGCGCGCTGTAATTTGGGCATAAAAACTAATTTCGGGCACTTTGATTTCTCTGGCGTGCATGAGTACACGGTCGTTCTTTGTATTTCGCCCCCATCGAAATGTGGCCGCCATGGCCGAGAATTTAGACAATGTCCTCGAGCATAGCAACGCGACGCTACACCCGTATGCTTCCATGGTAGTTTACTTGTTCAACGGCCACGTGCACACATACCGCGCATTGGGATTACATACCACGCCACAAAAACAGACACAGCTGCATACTCGTCCCGTTTATTTTTCCTACTACAGGAAGGGTCAGTGAGGTGAAGGGTCAACGGAGCACTTACTTATCAATGCAGGCGTATCAGCCTGCACTACATTGACACAAATTCCAGCAAGCAGCCAGAAAATGTTGGCTAGCAACTTGCCATCACCACACAGCACTGTCTGTTCGATGCCATAATCATATATAGGTGCAGTCAGTGTGCAGAGCTTCTCCCCGTTTTCAAGTGATTTCTTGTTTGAGTAAATTTTAGACACAGCTCTGAATCTCAGTGCAGCATTACTGGCGCCACGACCGTTTGAGCTAATCTTGCTAAAATCAAGCACGAGAATGGCGCGCACGTGTCTGCACTCGCCGCGGTACACTGCGGCTGTTCGTCTCAGCGTGAGCGGCTGAGTTGTGTCACGACTCGCCGCCAGGAGCCATCTTTCGGCCCGCCACCTATCTCCCATAAAGTGATTGGAGCTCTCGATATAGAATGCTTGAAGATCCACAGTGCTATACTGCGTTTCACCAGCTGTTAGCAGTGCAGCCAAAGGCTCTCTCATCCAATCAGGGTGGTAGGGGAACAGCAAAGAGTCCCTGAAATATTTTGGCTATCCAGCACTATTTTGCAACCAACAGATACGGAAACTGAAACCATGGTTAGGATTAACTTTTGCAAAATGTGCACAGTACTTTAGTCAAACTGAAACCAAAAGCCCACATGCATGCATCCATGCGGATGCATGCATGTGGGCTCGCTGTGATGTGGTGATGCACCACCTTGGGAAACATGGCGTCACTCGAGTTGGTTGTGTTGTGTGAGTTGGCTCCCTTTGCAACCATCCCTATTGTAATTTCGAACACATGTTTTGGCTGTGCCCTACCCACAGCACAGCACAACTGAATACCAAAAAAGATTGACACGAAGCCCTCAAGATCAACGAATACAAGCAGCAACTACAGGTGGCCCAGAGGGCCCGGGACATCGCTACAAGCCTTGGGCTGCCAGCGCCATCCTGGGTGGAGCCTTCAGGTTGAATTTAGGGTCGGAATTGCCCTTTCTCGGCCTCCTAAGGATATGTCTAAATAAAGTCAATCTCTCTCTCTCTCTCTGTGTGTTTAGAAAAGTTTATCGTCACCGACGTCAATAACATTTCAACAAAACATTTTTTTGTTAGACAGACAATAACGATGATGAAGAAATGGACTTTATTTACATGAACGTGGATAGGAGATGACGTAGGCCGTAAAAAATGTCACTCTGTTTAGAAAAAGAACTTAACAATTGAGAGTACTCGGTACTCTACTATGGGACAGCTGAAAGCCATCCCATGGGCCTCACGCTTCAGGAGGCCTAAGGTGGGAAGAGTCGAAGGCGAACTGTTTAGAATACAGTTTATTTGCACTGTGTAAAGAAAACAAAGGTTTCAAAACATTCCAGTAATAAGGACACACACACATTGCACATCTATATGTACCACGACAAACAACACTATACGTTGCAATGAAGACATCATTGCTCTAATATACAAGGCAATGTTGGCATAGATGTACACAAGTACTGAATGCGTTATCATGATGCAATGAATGGTATAATGATACAATAGATGCAACGAAACACAATTGGTTACAAACGAAATCATCAATAATTCAGCGGGCGGTGCTTAGCACTACGTTGGTCCAAAAAATGAGTTGTACGCTTGCGTGTTTGACAGTGACGAAAGGGCATGACCAATGCCGCAGAAACTCAAGCTCCCCCAGGAAGAAAAGCGCCTCAGAGAGAAACGTGAGCATCTCTCGTCTCATTCGCCCCATTATCAGCCACAAAGCATGCAGGCGGCGATCCGCAGCCACGGCCCCGCATCGGTTTCGCAGAAGTCTGATCAGTTCCGCAGTCATTAAATGAGCCGAGAAGCACCCGCGCGGGAATCAGGCGTTGGACACGAATATTCGCACACCCTGTCCTCGAAAACCAGAATACAATGCACGCCAAAGAAAAACAAAAAGCGGGAGATCACAATTAAATCGTCGCAAGTCAATTGGTCTCAACCATGACGCAGACGGGGCAGGTGGAAGTGCGAACCACCTGCCATCGCTGCAACTGATCTCTAGTGAAGAACGAGACCCAACCTAACGGCCAGACCAAGTCCCGGAGATTCCCTAGCAACACTGCTGCAGTTATTGGTTTTCAAGGGCGGTTCATTATAGATTGACGATGCTGGGGCCCCAAAGGCCGTACAAGGGTGGCCATGGCGTCCACCACATTAGATTCAGCCACCTATATTTCTGGGCACGTAGCCTCCAAACATCAGTGAAATGCCAGAAGGGCTTGATAAAAAAGATGGTAATACATTTTATTGCGGACCTTGGTTAATTTGACTAGCTGGCAGAAGGACACGCAGTGATGGCCCCAGATGGTAGCGAGCCAGTGTCTGAGTGGGTGTGTCATTATTGCTGAGTATTCACCATAAAGTGCGGAGGCACAATGTAGAAGCCATGACGGAAACGTCGAGGAATGCAAAACTGTCTTAATCTCGGGGTTGATTCAACGTCGGACGAGATAACTCTGTGCCGCGAGAGCAAAAAATGAACTCATGCAGCTTTGCACTTTCCTGGAGACGTGGAGCGGTGGTTTTACCGAATGGCAAAGGTACCAAGCTTTTCCGAGGTACACCGTTTGAAATAAGTGTTGGCGTTCCAAGAGGGGGAAGTCAAAGTGCCTGGCTGCTTTTACATCACTTTGAAAAGTTCGTACAACGGATGACCAGATGCTGTCCTGTACACCAAATTTCAACAATATGGCATCATCAATACGTGGGAGTGGGTACACGTCTTTTTTCGTTACAACATTCAATCGGCGATAATCGACGCAAAATCTCCAGGATCCGTCTTTCTACTTAACGAGAATCACTGGAGCTGCCCATGGACTCGCCGACTCTTGAATGACTCCGTTTTTGAATCATTTCGTTCAGCTGCTTATTAATAATCTGCCGCTCGGAGTGTGAAACACCATATGGCTTTTGTCTAATTAGATTGGCCAAACCCGTGTTGATGATGTGACATGTCCGAGAAGCAGAGATTAAGGGCGCTTTGTCTTTGTACGCAAAGTCTAATGCAGAGACGTGCTTCGAAAGTACATTCACAAATGTTCGGCGTTCACTTGTGGTTAGACTTATTCACCATTGACAGAAGAGCCGTTTCCAAACTGTGACTACACTGGTCTTCCGGCGCATCTCTAAGCTCGGTCACCAATCACATCACGGGCTCTGTGGAGCAATTGAAAGTCCATAACCCAGCGCGTCCACGTCTGATCGACAGCACACAATGTGGGATCAGTATATTCGTTTTCATGCAGTTGGTGTACACTGGTTCTACGCTGGCATCAAAGTTGACGGAATCGCTGTCACTGCAACCAACAGGTACACGAATGTTGCACACGCCTGGAAAGAAAACGAACATGGGTGAACGTGCTGGCCAAACGTGATCACTCAAAAATATCGCCCCTGTACGGCAGTCGACAGTCGCACCACACTCCCTCAAAAAGTCCATACACAAAATAACATCAAGTGTCGCCTGCGGAAAAATCACGAACTCCGTTTAGATAACGAGGCCTCCGAGAAGAACGTTAGCTTGACACACAATAACAGGATGCAGTGGCTCACCACTATCTCCGCAAAACTTCCAAGTTATCTTCGAAACACGCACTCATGACAGAAATTGTTGCCCCCATGTCTACCAAAGCCATCACAGGCACATCATCAACAAAAACACCCTTTTTGTTCTTGAGCATCAACACAGGAGGCATTTCTGATATTAGCACATCTCCGGCGACCTCACCTCCATCGGCCGCGCTTGCTAGTTTTCCTGGGGCAAAAGAGACGAGTTGCGACACCGCGGTGAAGGATAACGGGGAAGACGAGGTGGTGGAGGTGTCAAGCTCCTGTCAGATGCAGGGGAGTGATTCCGTAGGCTGCGTGTCCAGTAGTCGTCGCGAGGCAACATGTGTGTTGCCCTCGAGTCGTGCGGTCGATCAGACGATCGGGTAGAATGTTGTGGTGGGCCGTAGTACGTTGCTCGCGGGTCGTCACAAAGTCGTTCGGAAGGCCGTGCAAAGTGTGGTGGGTGGCCATACCGTGGGGCTACATGTCGACGGTTGCAAAATCGCGAAATATGTCTTGGGACACCACAGGAGTAGCAAACTGTGAGAGGTCGAAACACTGTTTGTTCGTCAATGAATCGAGCATCGTCTTCCCCGGCATAGTGGGTTGGTTCGTCCCGTATATTATAGAGATAGACTGGGCGTCGCGAAGAAGGCGGACGATGAGGGCGCCGGTCATGGCGAGGAGCTGGCAAGCGTTGTGTTTTCCTTGGCTGTGGGGTGCGCAGTACTCAACAGCTACTGCACTAACCATCGATTGCCAAGGGTTCGTAGAAGGCGGTGGCGCAGCCTCACGTGGCGCATATACCGAATGTTGGTCGTGCACAGAATGGTGATCGACTGCTAAAGGTGTCTGTTCTCCCTAGCAAAAAAAGTTCTTCGCGAACAACCTATCGAATCGTCGAGGACAGGTCTGGGCGGGAGCTTGTGTCGATGCTGACAACCGTTGTAACATCTGTGAGCCAGCGGAACTTTGGAGCAATCCTGAGCGTTTTGAGCTGTTCGAAAGTTCGGCAATGCCGAATGACGTCGGACACCGTGTTCAGGTTTCCGACGTCATTCAAAAACAAAAACACGACGTCAAAAAGAACAAAATGAGCAGATTTCGGCTCTAAAGCGACAGCTTTCCACTGTTTCGAATGCGGGAACCGAAGGTGCCCCAGCTGGGCTTCCTTCTTTGCTAAGCCTGTCAATCATGACATCGCAGAAGTAACGAGTGCTGGGTAATAACCAAGCAAAAGTATGCAAGAGAGATGAGTAATATTTTAGCCATCTTTCTCACGAGAGATGAATGATAACTGCGTTCTCTAAATACTCTCACACGAGAATTCTCTCCCGACACAGATGGCTACGCGTTCAAAAAAAAAAAACTTCACTACGAGCAAACTGGGTTTCTAAAGTGTTCCCAAGATAGCACAGGTGTCCAATTAGTTGAAAAATTTTACATGCCGATGAACACCGGAAAGAACGTAAAAGATGCCCAGCTGATTAAAAAAATAAACTGCGCTTAAGACGAGTCACCAGAACAGAAGAACGACCCCGGACTAACAACTCGTCCTCGGAACTTCTATTTTCGTGCCTCGTCTTTAGAGCAGTTTATTTTTCTAATCATGTCTTATTAACTAGCGCCCAACACAAGCTTCTCGGGCCAAGCCAATTCCACCCGAAAACAGCGCTCCGGGGACTGTTCGAAAATAAATCAGTAAAGAATAGATAAATAAAAAAGAGCACCACGATTAAGAAAGGTTCTTGAACTTTAGAGGTGATTTTGTAGCAAATCTTCTACAAATTTTGGTTTCTGAAGCAGTTGAGTTTACTGCGCCAGTGCCAATGGCAAATCTTGGCTCTCGCGACTGGCGAAAGCTGCGACGACAAGGCGGATCATTCGCGCCGCGGCAGACGACCCGCGCGGCTTGAATAAAGTTTACTACCTACCTACCTACCTTGAAGCAAGATAGCACAACAGCGCCCATAGTTCTCTCGTCGGCCGCCGCGGCCACTTCGGAGAGCGCGCACCTACGGGGAGCTGGGAAACTGACCTAGTTCTAGTAACGTTGGGGGGAAGAGCCGGGATCATGGTTTGGGCAATGCTTATTTTAGGACTAACAATAAAGCACCTTTGGACATAAAGGCGCGAAGTTTGGGCATAGTAAACGTTTACTATGTTAGTCTATCGTTTGGCGGAGGGGGTTGGAAAGGTGGGTAACAATTTAGAGTACAAGGTACTCTTCCAGGCCCCGGAAAATCTCAAGTTCGCGTGATGGCCGTAGAGGGCGAAAAAAGTGACCGCGGCGAGCAGAAGGCAGCAGAAAGGGGGGTGGTATTGGGGCATTCATTCATAAAACTACAGACTGGCAAAGGGTCAAGCAGAAGTGCAAGGAACATTTATGGCTAAAAGGGAAAGAGGCAGGTCCAATGACACTCCTTGGTTTCGTGTACTTGTGGACGGGAGCAAAGGCGAGAGAGGAAAACCAGGCAATGATAGAGTGTATATCAAATGACAGTCAGGAGTTGGGAAGAGAGTGCGAGATAATTATACTAGGAGATATGAATGCGCACATAGAAGATACAGATGGGTATACCGACCCGAGAGGCAAAATGATCTTGGATATGTGTGAAAGGCTTGATTTTATCATTTGCAACAGTACCGAGAAGTGTGAAGGGCAAATAACTTGGAGGTAGGAAGGCTGCAGTCGACAATAGATTATGCACTGATATCACATAGGATGTATGATAAGCTCAGGGGAATGCACATTGATGAAGGTGGCTCCAGAAGTCTGGGTAGGGATCACAAACGTATCAAGATAAGTTTTAGAAGAGCAGTGAAAGTGGGAAGGAGACAAGATGAGCAACTACAGGAAAATTTTTATCCAAAAAGGCAAATAGAAATAGCCACTAAACAAATTGAGAAAGTAATCACGGAAGATAATAAAACAGAGTGGACATACACGAATCTAATTAGACTGTTTGACCTAGAGCTTGATAACACGCGTGACAAGTCACCCAGGAAAAGAAGACACAAACCCAAAAGTTGGTGGGATGAGGAAGTTAAGAGAGCCATAGCAAAACGTCAGGAAGCCTCTAGGGAACACAGACATGCTAAGCAGTGGGGTGAACCGACAGATGATGTTCAAAGAAATTGGGAAACTTTTCTAAGCTCTAGAAGGGATGCATCCCTTCTGATCAATGAAAAAATTAGAAGAAAGGGAGCTCAGTGGCTGGCAGAAGTACATAAGAAAGATAGAAAGGCAGCAGCGAAATTTCGGAACCATCTAAACTCCCTAAGAAATGAGACGTGCCTAGAGCAGAGGTTTATAACTACAGCCCAAGGTGCTAGGCTAGAAGGGGACGAATCTATTGAGTTTATAAGAACAAGGGTGACGGAAAACTTTCAACAAAAAAGTGCTTTATGCACCACAATAGACAAGGATGAATCAAGTGGTGCAAGGACTCCATTTTCACAACGAGAGTGGGAAAGGGCCGAAAAAAGGGTTCCTAGTAGTACATCAACAGGCCAAGATGGCATTCCAATTATGCTGATAAAGACATTAGGTCCGAAGTCTAAGCAGGCTTTGAGAGAGGCAGTGAGCAAACTAATAATCGATGGTGAAGTTCCCGATTGATCGAAACTTAGCAGGATGAGCATGGTCTATAAAGGAAAGGGGGACAAAGCTGACATAAACAACTACCGTCCTATAACAGTGACATCAGTGGTCTACAGGCTGGCGATGCAGAATATAAAGGAAAGACTGCAGGCATGGATAGAGGATGAGGGCGTGCTGGGGCAACTGCAGAATGGGTTTAGGAGACACAGGAGGCGGGAAGACAATCTGTTCTCACTGACACAGTGCATCGAAATATCAGAAAAGGAACACAGGCCCCTGTGGCTAGCATTTTTGGATATCAAGGGAGCGCACGATAGCGTGGTTCAAGAGGAACTGTGGGGAATACTGGACACACAAGGCGTAGAACATGTAGTCACTAATCTTTTAAAGGATATCTATAAAGGTAACAAGGTAGTTATAAAGTGGGAAAAGCAGGTATCCAAGCCTGTAGAAGTCAAACGGGGGCTTAGGCAGGGGTGTCCCCTGTCAGCCTTATTATTCATGATGTACGTACAAGGAGTAGAGGCCACATTAGAGGGAAGTGGACTGGGTTTCAACCGTTCTTTCGTCAAACAAGGAGAACTCATTGAACAGGCACTACCAGCATTGATGTACGCAGATGATATAGTGCTAATGGCCGACAACAAGGAAGATTTGCAGAGATTGGTGGACATCTGCGTTAATGAGGGAGATAGGTTAGACTTCAGATTCAGTAAGGAAAAATCAGCAGTCATGATTTTTAATGACAATGAAGGTAGTGAGCTTAGAATACAGGAGGTCACGCTAGAGATAACAGATAAATACAAATATCTTGGCGTATGGATAAGCAATGGGGCCGAGTACCTAAGGGAACACGTAATATACGTGACGACTAAAGCTAACAGGAATGCAGCGTTAAGAAAAAACAGGGCACTGTGGAGTTTTAATAGGTATGATGTTGTCAGAGGAATATAAAAAGGGGTCATGGTTTCTGGTCTGACGTTCGGCAATGCGGTCTTGTGCATGAGATCAGAAGTTCAAGCAAGATTAGACATTAAGCAACGTGAAATAGGTAGGCTTGCCTTAGGAGCTCACGGGAATACACCAAATCAGGGAGTACAAGGGGATATGGGATGGACATCATTTGAGGGCAGGGAAGCTAGCAGCAAGATAAAATTTGAAAAGCGATTAAGGGAAATGGGGGAGAAGCGTTGGGCTAGGAAGGTATTCAGCTACTTTACATGAAGAATGTCGATACAAAACGGAGGAAGCGAACCAGAAAATTGACTGGTAAATACTTAGAAAACAGCAGGGGGACAAACCAAAAATAATTTTTGGTTAAGAAGAAGGTGAAGGACGTTGAGACCGATATGTGGAGAATCAGCATGATTAAGCAGTCCGCACTAGAGGTCTACCGAACTTTTAAGCAGGAAATTGCCAAGGAAAGGATCTATGATAATACTCGGGGTAGTTCTCTACTGTTTGAGGCCAGGGCGGGAGTATTGCGAACCAAGACATATCGGGCCAAATACGATGGGGTAGACACGGTATGCAGTGCGTGTGAAGAGGAAGATGAAACTGCCGAACACTTGATAATGTTCTGTAAAGGGCTTCGCCCTATAGTTCATGATGATGGCGCAGAGTTTTTCAAAGCATTTGGGTTTAGGGACAGGGAGGGCAAAATAGACTTTAATCGGGTAGAATTAACTAGAAGGAGGTTATATGATTGGTGGCTAAAGTCAAGGCACGAGTGAAAATTAAACGCTTCACTGCAAAGTAAGAATCCTCAACCTCACTTTTTAAAAGGGGAAAAATAAATCTAGTTTTTGGTTCATTAAGTATTACGGCTTGGTGGCACTAGTCACCGCCCGATCTAAAGGGTACAGCCATTTCCATTCATCCATCTAGCGAGCTTCGGCATTTGCGCGTGTAGTGGAACTACTAACTCCTCTCTTAGCGGTCGGTTAAATTAGTGTGAATATTTTCTGTTAGAGGGACTCAACGCCGCTGAAATTTTTATTTTAGGATGTATGAAAGCACCGTTAAAAGAGTAGTTAATACGTCGTTTTTTATAAAAAAATTGAAGATCATATTTTTGTTTTACCTTTACTTATAATACAAGAGCGATGATTGCTTTAGTTAGTGTATTGAGATTATCCTGACGCTCGAGAAGCAACAGCCCATTGGCATCGATTGCGTTTCTGTCGGTTAATTTGTTGCCGCGGTACTTTTTGTCGATCGGCATTGCGAAGCTTCGTTTTAATTCAGCTTTGATATATCAATGCGAGCTTGCGTGTCAGACTTTACGGGCCGCTACGACGAAGCGAACGTGTCTAGAGGCTGTGAGCCATATCAGCTGCTGTGCTTCACCGACGTCCAGCTGTGCAGCCTCTAGTGTGAAAATTTAACACCGGCAAATCGCTCGGAGACTGCCTACGAAGATGGAATAATCTTGCACAATGTGGGCGTGTACGCCGGTGAGTGAAAATACGCTGCTTTTAATCTGAACATGGCCCTTTTATTTTGCATGCGCTACAGTTTTTGTCATTTAATAAGGCTTTTCGACTTGTATAGCTAATAAGATGCACACATTGTAAATGTTTGAGGTTGTTCACTTAATTGTCACACTCGGTGAAAATATCTTTACTGAGGAAATTTGTTGCGCAGATCACAGCATAAGTTCTACCTGTTTCTGCTCAAGATGAGTCTGCGGCAATATATGCTCATACATTCAATGCATAGTTCAGTCAGGTGAACGTTTACTACATATGCTCATTTGTATATTTTTCGTGAGTTTGCAATGAAGTATATTACATATACATGAAGCATATAGTCCATCCAGTTGGGGAATCACCTAGCTTTGTCCTCTGAAGAATGTCACTAAAACAAATTCTTTATAATGCCATCCACGAGACAAATTCACAAAGCAGCAATGTTATGTCCACACTACCTTTCTTATGAGCAGTGTTCTCATTTGCATTTTTCTTAGTCATGCATCACAAATCCGTTCACGCTTCTACCAGAGTAACCAGGAGTTTTTTTTTCTTAAAACCCAACCGCAGCCTCAAAGAACTGCTCATATCAGTTTACGCTTGGATGCCTCATCACTCTGAGCCTGCTTCAAGTCAGCGGAGAGTGTTTCATCACTGAAAGCAAGCTAATTGACCAAAATCCTCGCAAGGAATTGTGGGCTGCCTATGAAGACGGGCTGTGCACTTTATTTATTGAACATAATTTGTTCAATCATTTATGTCTTACCCTGCTCAAAACTGGACTAAAGAGAGACCATATTTCCAAGCTACCAATATCCAGTCGTAAGAAGCTCTACAGTTGCCACAGTGACAACACCACGCGCAACCAATATGACAGGCGGACAAATGGAAGCCTTATACTGAAAAGCAGTGACAGCGTACGGTATGTTCAAGCTGTATGAAATTGGGTGCACAGATTGTTGTTTCGTATTTATGAATTATACTCAATTTACAGCAAATGTGCAGGCTTCAAAATTCTTGGACAGTGCATGCCAAGGGGTTCACAAACCGTACTTCACTCTATGTGTAAAACTTTGCATAGAGTATCACATATAACTAGTTAAGAAATGGGCTTGTTAGTGCATATTTAGCAGCACTTCTTTTTCACATTGTGTATAGATTACTTTGAATGTAAAGACTGTTGCAAGGCAGTGGTAGGTACAGCTATAGTAGTGTTGAAACAGTTACTGATACCGCGTGCATGTCGGGAGTGACACTATAAAAGTACTAAAAAAACTGCGCAAGAACTCATGTTTTCATTAAGCAAGACATGTCCTGCAAAGGTAGCAATCGCGGAGCGGAATCACGAGAGTAAAATACTTAAAAGAATAAGGAAAAATAAGAATGAGTGCATCCGCCTCGCATGCAAAAGGTCCGTGGTTCACATCCTAGTGCCGCACAGTTCCCAACGGGATAAGAAAAAATTCCGCGTGGTGATGGAACTGCATTACGAGGCCTGGGGTGTGGCCTCACCGGTAACCACCACCGGGAACGCACTCACTCACCAGAGAAGGATTGGCCACTCTGGTGCGGTATCCGGCCACTACCTCCCACATGCATACGTCAAATAACTCACGGCCCTCAGTCCCCAGCAGCTGCGAAGCAACTGACCACGGCGGCGGTCAGATCTGCAATGCAGCAGAGGGTGCTAAGAATCTCTGGATCCGGACAGGCCGCCATTGGAACCTCAACTTGGCAACGTTTAACGCTAGAACCTTATCTAGTGAGGGAAGTCTAGCTGTAATATTCGAGGAGCTAGAGGGTGTTAATTGGGGTATAATAGGGCTCAGTGAGGTTAGGAGGACATATGAGGCCTATACGGTGCTACGGAATGGGCACGTCCTTTGCTATCGGGGCTTGGCTGACAGAAGAGAACTGGGAGTGGGATTCCTAATTCACAGAAACATAGCTGGCAACATAGAGGAATACTATAGCATTAATGAAAGGGTGATAGGTATCGTAATTAAACTGAAGAGATACAAGATGAAGGTGGTACAGGCATACGCGCCTACATCCAGCCATGATGACGCTTCAGTTGAAAGCTTCTATGAAGACGTGAAATTGGCAATGATTAAGGTAAAAACACAGTATACAATACTGATGGGAGACTTTAATGCAAAGGTAGGGAAAAAGCAGGCTGGAGACCAGGCAGTAGGAGATTATGGCATCGGTACTAGAAACGCCTGAGGAGAGCTACTAGTAGAATTCGCAGAACGCAATAATTTACGGATATTGAATAACTTCTACCGAAAACGAGGAAACCGCAAGTGGACATGGAGGAGCCCTAATGGCGAAAATAAGAACGAAATAGACTTTATAATGAGTACACACCCAGGCATCGTGCAGGATGTGGAAGTGGTTGGCAAGGTACGACGCAGTGACCATAGAAGGGTACGGTCTCGAATTTGCCTAGACTTGAGAAAGGAACGACAGAAACTGATACGGAAGAAGCCAATCAATGAGCTAGCACTGAGAGGGAAAATACAGGAATTCAGAGTCTCGCTTCAGAACAGGTACTCGGATCTTAGTTAGATAACCAACCTTAGCATAGATACAATGAATGATAATCTGACGTGTATCATTACGAAGTGTGCCGTTGAAGTTGGAGGCAGGGTAGTTAGACAGGACACTGGAAAGCTTTCCCAGGAAACGAAGAATCTCATTAAGAAGCGTCAAATCATGAAAGCCTCAAGTACAACAGACAAAAAAGAACTGGCAGAGCTTTCGAAGTTGATTATTAGGCGTAAGGTATCCGATCTAAGAAAGTATAATATGGAGAGAATTGAACACGCTCTGAAAAACGGAGGAAGCGTTAAAGCAGTGAATAAGAAACTCGGGATAGGCGAAAATCGGATGTATGCACTAAAGGGACAAAGAAGGCAAAATAACTACCAATATAGATAGGATAGTTAAAATAGCGGAGGAGTTTTACAGAGATCTGTACAGTAGCCGGGACAACCACGACTTTAATACTATAAGAACTAGCAGTAACCCAGATGACACCCCACCAGTAATGATAGAAGAAGTCAGAAAGCTTTGGAGAGCATGCAAAGAGGCAAAGCTACTGGTGAGGATCAGGTAACATCTGATCTGCTGAAAGATGGAGGACAGATTGTATTAGAAAAACTAGCCACCCTGCTTACGAGGTGCCTCCTGACGGGAAGAGTACCAGAGTCTTGGAAGAACGCTAACATCATCTTAATACATAAGAAAGGAGATGACAAGGACTTGAAGAATTACAGGCCGATTAGCTTGCTCTCTGTAGTATACAAGCTATTTACAAAGGTAATTGCTAACAGAGTAAAGAAAACATTAGAATTCAACCAACCAAAGGAACAAGCAGGATTTCGAACAGGCTGCTCAACGGTCGACCACATTCATACTATCAATCAGGTAATTGAGAAATGCTCAGAATATAACCAACCACTATACATAGCCTTCAAAGATTACGAGAAGGCGTTTGATTCAGTAGAAATATCAGCCGTCATGCAGACACTGCGGAATCAGGGCGTCGATGAACTATATATAAACACCCTGGAAGAAATCTACAGGGGATCAACTGCTACCATAGTGCTTCATAAAGAAAGCAACTGAATACCAATCAAGAAGGGTGTAAGGCAGGGGGACACAATCTCCCCAATGCTATTTACCGCGTGCTTACAGGAGGTTTTCAGAAGCCTAGAATGGGAATAGTTAGGGATAAGAGTTAATGGAGAGTACCTTTGTAACCTGCGCTTCACCGATGACATTGCGATGCTAAGTAACTCAGGGGACGAATTGCAACTCATGATTACGGAGTCAGACTAGGAGAGCAGAAAGGTGGGTCTTAGAATGAATCTGCAGAAAACAAAAGTAATGTATAACAACCTCGGAAAAGAGCAGCGCTTCGAGATAGGTAATAGTGCACTTCAAGTTTAAAAGACTATGTCTATTTAGGGCAGGTAGTAACCGCGGAGCCGAACCACGAGATTGAAGTAACTAGAAGATTAAGAATGGGGTGGAGCACATTTGCCAAGCACTCTCAAATTATGACAGGTAGATTGCCACTATCCCTCAAGAGAAAGGTATATAACAGCTGTATCTTGCCGGTACTTAGCTACGGAGCAGAAGCCTGGAGACTTACAAAGAGGGTTCAGCTTAAATTGAGGAAGACGCAGCGAGCAATGAAAAAAAATGGTAGGTGTAACCTTAAGAGACAAGAAGAGAGCAGAGTGGATTAGGGAACAAACGGGGGTTAAGGATATCATAGCTGAAATCAAGAAGAAGAAATGGACATGGGCCGGGCATGTAGCGCGTAGACAGGATAATCGCTGGTCGTTAAGGGTAACTAACTGGATTCCCAGAGAAGGCAAGCGGTTTAGGGGGAGACAGAAAGTTAGGTGGGCAGATGAGATTAAGAAGTTTGCGGGTATAAATTGGCAGCAGCAAGCACAGGACCGGGTTAACTGGCGGAACATGGGAGAGGCCTTTGTCCTGCAGTGGACGTAGTCAGGCTGATGACGATGATTATGAAGAATGAGTGGATCACATTTGCAAGCATTCTCAAATCATGAATGATAATCTGTCACTAACCCTCAAGAGGAAGGTATATAATAGCTGCGTCTTGCCCGTACTTACCTACAGAGCAGAAACCTGGAGGCTTACACAGAGGGTTCAGCTAAAATAGAGGACGACACAGCGAGCGATGCAAAGAAAAATTAGAGGTGTAATCTTAAGACACAAGAGGACAGCAGAGTGGGTAAGGAAACAAATCGACATTAGGAATATGGCAGTGGAAATCAAGAAGTAATGTACTTGGGCTGGGCACTTAGTACGCAGGCAGAATAACCGCTGGTCATTAAGGGTAACTGACTGGATTCACACAAAAGGAAAACACATGAAGTGAAGACAGAAGATTAGGTGCCAATGATATTAAAAGTTTGTACGTATAACGTGGCAGCAGAAAGCACAGGACCAAGTTCATTGACCGATCATGGGAGAGGCCTTTGTCCAGCAGTGGGTGTAATAAGGCTGATGATACGCCAAAAACAAGCACCGACTTGCACGCAAGCAGTGAGCCTTAGTGTTTAAACGTATGTCAATGTTTGTGTTTCGAAACATGTTTGTTTACATGACAGAGTTACGCAATCAAAATGAGAAGTAATCAGTAATTTGCATTCACTTGCATTTATTCTACTGTGACTTCATGACCATCATTCCGAGCTTGCCCAAGGGCTCCAGTTCAGCATCCGAAATCTCATCTGCTGAGAAATGGTGGTGTTCAGTTGTTTTGCTCCTCCCTATATTTAGTTTGGTTTGTTTTTTAAAATGTTGTGATCACTCTGGACGGACTTGTGCAAGCAGCAACGAAAACAAGGTGCTCCCAGTTTTGAATTAGCTGTTGTGGATACCAATGTGTTCAAATTGTCGAGAGATTTTCCCCAATAGAAATACACAGGGCTGTGCGCTTTTATTTAACCGAGTTATAATAATGACCTTTTTGTATCCGGCAAGGCTATTTGCATCACGACTGCGCATTGGACATGCGCAGATACTCACGGCGCGCTATCGTGCGCCTATATAATCAGTGACTGAATAAACCGATATCACTTCTTGTTCTGGCCATCATGCCGTATCGTCGTCCTTGCTAGTTACACGGTGTCAGAAGTAGCCACCGCAGACCGAAGCACGGCAGCAACGGCGCGGAATCGGGACCTACTGGAATCGCCATGGACCTACTGAAGCCGCCGGAGCCATTGCGCCTATCGGGCAACTTGTCTGAAAATTGGAAGCGCTTCAAGCAAAGGTTCGAGCTTTTTCTGCAAGCAACGGCAGCCGAGAAGTCCCCGAGAAGTGACTCCTCGAAAGTGGCGCTCTTGCTGAGCTTCGCGGGAGACGAAGTGCTCGACATCTTCAACAACTTTCAGTACGGGCCCGGAGAAAGCAAGGAATCTTACGACACGGTTGTGCGGAAGTTCAACGCCTACTTCTCCGAGGTGAGCAATAAAATTCACGAAAGATATGTTTTTCGTACACGAAGCCAGGCGGAGAAAGAACCTTTTGAGAAGTTTGTGCGTTACTTAAAGAAGCAAGCGACACAGTGCAACTTTGGGGATCAGCACGATTCACTGATTAGAGACCAAACTATGTTTGGTACGAACGACCCAAAGCTGCGTGAAAGAATGCTTGCCGAGAGAAGCCTGACGCTACTAAAAGCCGAGGAAATGTGTAAAGCGGCAGAAGCAGCGGCACTAAGGAACCTAGTTTGGAATTGGACAGAAGACAGCATTGACGCAGTTTCAAGTGGCGAAACGGTGACGAAAAAAACGGCAGCAGCGGAAAAAAAGCAGAGTCGCGATATTCAAGATATTTGCTGCAGGAAGTGCAACCGCAAACATAAACCTAAGCAATGCCCCGCGTATGGTAAATTATGTCATTCTTGCCGCAAATACAACCACTTTGCAAGTTGTTGCCAGAAGTCTACCGCCGTTAGCGAAGTAGCTAATCTCGTTGAGAATGACTTTTAGATTCTCGAAATCGGCTCCGAAAATTGTCGCAAGAAAGACTGGACAATCAAGGCTCGAGTAAATGGCAGAGAAGTGACGTTAAAAGTGGACACCGGTTCCCAGGCAAGCTTGCTTCCATTTACAACGTACCGTAAGCTTGGAGCCAAAGAAGCGTTGCAACCTACCGGGTCAGTGTTGCGCGCCTACAACGGGGGCGTTATTTCAAGTTATGGAACAACGTCACAGAAAGTGTCTGTCGGAACCACCGAGATAAGCGTGAAATTCTTCGTCGTAAAGAATGGGCGCCAAGCCATCCTTGGGCTCGATGCCAGTGAAGCGCTTGGATTGGTTCGACGTACGGTGGACGCTGTCAATGCCTCGTCTGAGTATGAACTTTTGAAAGATTTCAGGCACCTGTTCCAAGGACTCAGCTGCTTGAAAACGCAGTACAGAATGGTCCTGGATCCAGACGCTGTTCCGGCCGTTCAGCCTGCTCGCCGGGTTCCACTTGCACTTCAGGAACCTCTGAAGAAGGAACTACAGCGAATGATCCAGGGGGGCATCATCGTCAAAGAAAATGAGCCAACCGACTGGGTAAGCCCTCTGGTACTGGTAAAAAAAAAAGACGGTGCTCTAAGGGTTTGCATGGACCCCAGAAGAGTGAACAAGTATATCAAGAGGCAGCATTTCCCTTTACCCAGACGCGAGGACTTGGAAGCACGGCTATCCGGTGCTACTTATTTTAGCTGTTTGGAGGCAAACGCCGGCTTTCATCAGGTGCCCTTAGACAAGACATCAAAAATCTGTACCTTCTCGTCGCCTTTTGGCAGATACCGTTTTCTAAGGCTACCTTTTGGCATCTCATCTGCACCCGAGGTGTTTCAGCAGGCAGTTTGTCAGGTATTTGACGGTCTGCCAGGCGTGCTCATATATATAGAAGATATTCTGGTCTGGGGCTCAACGAAGGAAGAGCATGATGAGCGCCTGGTTGCAGTCCTCAAAACTGCTGAAACAGCTGGATTAACGTTTAATCTGCACAAGTGCAAGTTTGGCGTAAAAGAGCTACGGTTTCTGGGTGATATTATAAGTGCGAACGGCATATCCCCAAATCCAGGCCTCGTAAAAAGTTTGGTTCAAATGCCAGTGCCAACATGCAAGGCCGATGTTCAACGTATGCTGGGTGTGTTGAACTACTTTGGAAAGTTCGTGCCGCAGCTATCTGAAAGAACGGCCCTGTTAAGAACTCTTATCAAGGCCAGTTCTGAGTTTGAGTGGACAGATAACTACACCAAAGAGTGGAAAAGCGTCACGCAAATTCTGACCGCCGCTCCCGTGCTCGCAATATTTGACCCACGACGGGAAACAAGGTTATCTTGCGATGCATCGAAGGACGGCGTCGGTGCCACCCTTCTGGAACGTCACAATAACGAGTGGCGGCCCGTAGCTTACGCATCTCGAGTACTGACTAAGGCAGAAAAACTGTACGCACAGATAGAAAAGGAGGCCCTAGGAATTTGCTTTGGATGCGAAAAATTTCACCAGTTCGTCTACGGCCAGAAAGTCACAATTGAAACAGACCACAAGCCACTCTTGTCAATTGCCAAAAGGAAATTAGTGACATGCCACCTCGCCTTCAACGGTTCTTTTTGAGGTTGTTCAAGTATGATTTTGTTTTGCAGTATATTCCTGGGAAGCACCTTGTTCTTGCTGACATGTTGTCCCGGTCAACTGCTGACAACCAAGACGACGCTGGTGCTACTACCAACGTGGAAGTTCACGCAATGCAGCTTCTAGGTTACCGTGTCACAGAAGCAACGCAGAAAGAACTGCAAGCGGCAACGGCTCGTGACCGCTACCTACAGTCGGTGATCGAAAATTTGTCGGCGGGGCTTCCAGTACAAGGTGAACTAAAGCCTTTTGAGCAAGAACTCTCATTTGTCAACGGAATACTTTTAAAGGCGTCGAAGGTTGTTATTCCGAAAAGCATGCGAAAAACTATGCTTGAAAAAATCCATGCAGGTCACCTCGGCATGCAAAAATGCAAAGAAAGGGCCAGACGCCTCGTGTTTTGGCCGGGGCTTAACGCTGAGATTGCTTCCATGGTGCAAGTTTGTCCTACATGCCGCAAGTATGCTTACAAACAGCCCAAGGAACCGCTTCAAATGCGGCCCGTGCCAGGTTGTTCATGACATAGAGTTGGAGCTGATATTTTTTCGTTTGCGGGGGGACTCGTACATCGTTGTCTTTGACGCCTTATCAAACTTTCCGGAAGTTCAGAAACTACCTGACATGTCGGCGCAATCATCCATCGCAGCACTAAGCGCTATTTGTGCCAGATTTGGCGTGACCGTCGAAGTATGCACTGATAACGGCCCACAATTTTCCAGCCATGAATTTTTTGTTTTCAAGGAGATACGACTTCACGCACGTCACTTCAAGCCCTCATTATCCGCAGTCAAACGGGCTTGCGGAAAAAGGTGTGCAGGTTGTGAAGCGCATCTTAAAAAAACTGCAAATTCGGGCGACGACTTCTGGCTGGGCCTGCTGGCCTACCACTCTACTCCACTGGAGGACGGGCGATCCCCTGGTGAACTACTGCAAGGAAGGCGCCTTCGCGCCAACCTCCCGGACTTCAGTACGGTGACCGCAACCGACGTCAAAAAGCACAGCCAGGCCCAAGGGGGAAGACCTTTGCCTCCTCTGCAGCAGGGTGACGTCATGAGGCTCAGAGACGCTGCATGGTCCCGGAAAACTCAAGTGGTGAGTTCGCCATATCCAAGGTCCTACCTTGTCAAAACGGAGGACCAGAAGCTGTTAAGGCGCAACCGTCGTCACCTACTTCAAACTGGCGAACGGTTCATCGAGGAAAGTGACGACGACATTGATGCCAGCTCAGCGGACAACAACAATGGTGGCCATCCGACAGTGGCAACTTCATCCTCGCCAGCCAATGGCCGACGTCGCGAAGTTCCGACGTCGGGCGACCCTTCGCCACCTGTGGTGCGTCAGTCAACTTCACCACCGACGCCAGCTTTGAGAAGGTCGACTCGAACCGTGAAGCCACCACAGCGTCTTCATTATGACAAGGATTTTAACCAAGTGTCTGATATCATTTTTCGAAATGCCATGTACTTACCACCGTTTCGGTGGGTATGTAATTTCGTTGTTAACGGAAAGAATGTATCCGGCAAGGCTATTTGCATCACGACTGCGCATCGGACATGCGCAGATACTCACGGCGCGCTATCGTGCGCCTATATAATCAGTGACTGAATAAACCGATATCACTTCTTGTTCTGGCCATCATGCTGTATCGTCCTCCTTGCTAGTTACACTTTTACTGTAATAATAATTGTTCTATCTAAATACCTGATGCATGACAAGCATTTCTGAAGGTATGTTAATTTTTACCAGAAAAGTGGCTGAGTACACTCAGTAGGTATAATTAAAGTTGGGCAGTGTTTGTACATGTTGATACTTCGAATGTCTGCTAACAGATATTTCCTTGATATTGCTGAGAAATATGTAGCCAAAAAGACTAATTTTTTATGATACCCGTGTTAAGAGTGAGGCAGACAGTTGGGAAGTAGTGAAGAATAAAAATGTGAATTCAGCTTCTGCCATTGTTCATCGTTTGAGCAGTGTCTTTGATGACTATGCACCATTGGCACACAAAAAAACTCGTGTATCCACCTGTCGATCCAAAGCATGACAATTTTATGAAGGTCATTCAAAAAGTAAGGGCCATTTAGCTCCTAGCAAGTGAATATTCATTAGCAAAAGTTTTTATTGGTGGGCTTAGTTTAGCAAAACCTACTTCACTTTTCTGTGAAATCACTGCTAACTTTTTAGTGCTTCTCGTACCGTCGCAGTAGTTTCTTTAGTTAATCTGAATAAAAGATTGTCGCTTGTTAATTGAACTTGTTGCGAACGGTAATCTTGATTTTCTCACGGTGTTCAAATCGTACCACTAGCCATTGTTTCGAGTGAAAGAAGAAATAATCACACGGTGCTGGCGCAGGACAGCACGGCGAGTAATTAGTCTTCCCTACCAAAATATTTGATCTTCCCATTGGTTCAGATTGTGGTGCAGGGATGAATGTTGTCATGTAGGAGGCCGATTCCGGATGTGAATTAGGAACGTCATCAATGTTTATTATACTTATTACTGCGGTGAGTGTTTCACAGTATATGTCAGCTGTACCTGTGGCCCATATTTTATAAAATTAAACAATAAAAATTTCTTTGACTTGGAAAATGGTAGCCGCCATTTTCTCTATGCAGTAAGCTAACTGCTAAAATTTTTTTCCGTTTTTGTTAAAAGGAGTGGTGGCACCACTGTGTTCTTTCTGCAATTGCGTACACTATAAAGCGTCGTCACCTGTGCAACAGTGTGCGAGAAGAAATCATCCCTGTTTTATTAGTAGCAGTCCAAAAACGCTGATCCACTTGATGTTTTTTAATGTCTGAGTTGGTCGTTAAGCATTTTTGGAACCTAACTTTCCGAGATCTGGGCATATCGGCTACAATTATACAAATTGTAGCGAGGCCAACAAGGTGAACGTTCCCTTACAGACCAGTAACTGTTAGTCCTCAATCTATTGCAATATCCTGTCCACTTGAACAGTTTGGTTGGTCTGGATGCTTGACGTGGTGCTCCACTCTTTTTCGTAAGCATTTGTGCAGCCATTTTGCATGTCTCAACACCGTGTTCCGACACTTGGTTCACTCCTCATAGTTGGTCCATGAACTGTGCACAACTCCTCGTAAATTGGAAAAGCTAGTGATTATTTTGCATTCAAATATGTAAATACATTGTGCACCCCACAAATGGCGGTAGCACCAATATTCGCCAACATTGGTGTCTGCGTTCCCCGTCAAGCACATGACAACTAAGCCAGAACAATCACTTCAGTACTTTCACTGAGAGGTAGCAGATTGTGTTCTGCACATAACTCTTTAGTCTGACGTGCAAATACTTAATGATTAGGAAATGGCCCTTACTTTGTGAATAAACATCGTAGAAAATTTCATTATGAAGATTTGACTGCAATGATAATTCACTGCCTATTTTTTTAACATTGCTACCGTGACTTCCAGCACTTCTCAGCTGTCTAGTGTTTCATATGTCTCTATTGTATACGTATATGTCATGTGCAGTGTATTGCGAGTGCTATCTACTGGTGCATAATTTATTTTTTACGGATGAGTGCTTTTGGGAGCACCAACAGGCATCCTGTATCTCGTGTGTCAGCTGATCTACAGTAGGCGAGCGAGGGCAAGGGTAGCTAATTCTCTTAACTTGTCATCGGTGACAACTTTCGCAAGAATGTTGACTTGCTGGAATGCTTGATTCAGCTTTCATTATTCACTAAGTGTTGCTCAATTAAAGTGCCTGTCACTGCAACCCTTTCACCTCTTTTGGAACGTAAACCAAGTTTCCTTTTCAACATGATCCTGTAAACGGTGTTTTCCCAGGATACCCTTGCTTACCACAACTGGAAGTTGATCTAGTTAGTCGTAAAAAGATCGGACGCGCAGTTAAAAACTTAGATTCTAAACACAATTTCGAGAACATTGTTATATCGAGAACAATGCCGGGATACCTAGCACAATCGCGTGGGGTCATTTCTATTTATTCAATGCGATGTGCTTCTCACCAATGCGTTGTCAAATATCATATTGCGGCTCAGGCAAATTGTACTGACACTGCACCTTTTGAGAGCATGTGTGGTGAGAGAGCGAATGGGCAGCACAGTACCAAGTATTGTGCAGAGGGTGTTCAGTGCAAAGATTGTTGTCTGACTGAACTAGCCAAGAGACAAGGTTGCACAATTTCAGCGGGTAATTTTATTGAACAGATGACTATCACTTTTTTTAACGTATTGTTCAACTCTGTGAGAGACAGTGTTCCTTGTTTACACGTATACTGCTGCATTCACTATTGTCAATAAACAATGTAAGCTTACTTGCTTGGCATGTTTTCTTGCCAGTTGAGGCCTCTCGGTCACCTGGCGGCATTGCGGAAATATTTATAGCAATGTTAGGGTGCCGTATGCGCGAATACCACCTCGCAATAGCAGTGAATAAACGCCCATAAACCTGCGGGCGCGCACCATGACCCCCCGCAACCGCTACCAAAGCGGCCGCCATATTGCTTTAGCGCAATGATGATAATAGGCCGACCGCCACCATCCCTAGGTCGGATAAGTTAGTTCACAACGCCACCGCTACCCTTATTTTCGTTGCATTGTCAAAGGTACAGCTTCCCTTCTCTAAATGGTAGTGTATAGGCGTTCTGTGACTCTACTATGGGAGAGCCTAAAGCCGTCCAGTGGGCATCTAACCCGCACCAGTAGGCGTTTAGAAAAATTGGTTAACGAATTAGAGCACTTGGTACTCTACTATGGGAGAGCTTAAAGCTGTCCCGTGGGCCTGAGCACGTATGCTCAAGGCTAACTCTTTGAATGAGGGGGGGGGTTAGAAAAAGGGGGTAACAATTTAGAGCACAGGATACTCTACTATGGGAGAGCTTAAAGCCGTCCCGTGGGCCTGAGCACGTATGCTCAAGGCTAACGCTTTGAATGGTGCATGTCCGCAAGGTTTTTTCCCCTCGCAAAAGACGAATTGGCGCGCTTATCTTTTTTTTTACATACCATCCCACATAACCTTCATAAACGTGACAGGCACAATAGTTAATTTTTTCACAATTTTTTCCGGAAATACGTATAAATTTTATTCGTATGAGTTTATTTCAAGGAAGTTAGGACCACTGCATATGACTTTAATAGCAAAGTTCATGAAATTCAAGCCAGAGAAGAAAATCAGCCTTTAAATGGCTTAAATTTTTGCAACCTCCGAGCTCATGACAGTACAGCATTAGTGCATTTTATGTTTAACCAGCACCATGGTCAAAACATATTGGTCGCGAAATTTGGAAGGAAAAGTGGCTCAGTTGTGTGACCGATGGCGGTGCTGCGAAACGTGCTTGTACTTTTGGGAATTCGCTCACTCTCGACATGGAGTTAATATGCCCTAGAGGCGTGGCGCCATACCGTGGTGATAAAGCTCGACAAAGAAGCAGCTCGATTGGTTATCTTGTGTTTCGTGACTACCGACGCTGTTCTAACAATCATGGGGTCCACTTTTAACGCTCATTTTAAAAGCACAGCGTTTTGCTTTTTGTTTCTTAACACTGCGGCCTATCCTAAGGACCCGAACATGAGGAAAAAATGGATAGTCAAACTCAGTAAACAAAAGCGCCCCACACCTTCATCGACCGTGTGCAGCAAGCACTTCGCTGACAGTGACTTTTGCCAACGCCTTCTAGAAAAACTACGCCTGGAACGTGGCTCTCTCTTCAATTGAGAGCTTGCTGCCAGCACGAAATTTTGGAGACCATGCCTCCTAACACGTGTTGCGACCATCCGCCACGTGGAACCGCTTGCCTCCGTACTGCTCTGTCACGTGACATTACCGTACCGTTCTGTCACGTGACATCACAGCTCATCGGAGGCAATTGTGACAGCATTGCTGTGTTCGCAGGGGGCGACCGCCACAGGCGTTCGGCTTCGTACCGGAGGGGGAGGGTAAAATCCGAGAGTATACGACGGCGCGTTCGTGGCTCACGTTCCAGGCTTAATTTTTCTAGGAGGCGTTGCTTTTGCTATACGCACCCTCGTCACTCTTCGGTAAGCTAGCAACCGTGTTTCACCACCTCACCTGTACTTCAGCTATTCATTGCACGCAGGCTACAAGCGTAGGCGTTAGTGAGGTGTCGCTCCAAAATCTACCGTGAAGGTCCCTAGACAGAGAGGCGATGACGCGGCCTCCGAATCACCTTGGGTAAGCGCGGCTCGTGAGCGCAGCTGAGCAGTGCAGGACATCTGAGACTACGGCTTTATTTGATAGGTGCACGTACAGTGGTGGTCAAAGCTTTGCGGATTGCAGGAGCACGTGTAAAACTACAGTTCCTCGATGCGCGCCCCCCTCCTCCTCCCCTTGCTGCAGTGTACTAGAAGCGGGCAGTGACGTGAACGAAGCGGCCGCGCCGCATCTCGGCTGATTCTCCGGTGGGTAACTGTAGCGGCGGCGCTGTAGTCATACTGTAATGCAGACCTCAGGTGAGTCTGAATTCGGAGCGTGCGCATTGTAGTCTGCGAAATCGTGTAATTGCTCGCTTTATGGCGTTTAATGTGTTTCTGAACTTTTATCAGTGTCTGCACATTTTCTACGTGCCATGGTGCACGAGTGAATATGCAAGCACGCTGAAATTCCGCTGAGACATTCACTGTTTCAAGGGCCTGCGCACGCGCACACACACACACACACACACACACACACACACACACACACACACACACACACACACACACACACACACACACACACACACACACACACACACACACACACACACACACATGCCCCGCCGCGGTGGTCTAGTGGCTAAGGTACTCGGCTGCTGACCCGCAGGGCGCGGGTTCGAATCCCGGCTGCGGCGGCTGCATTTCCGATGGAGGCGGAAATGTTGTAGGCCCGTGTGCTCAGATTTGGGTGCACGTTAAAGAACCCCAGGTGGTCTAAATTTCCGGAGCCCTCCACTACGGCGTCTCTCATAATCATATAGTGGTTTTGGGACGTTAAACCACACATATCAATCAATCAATCAATCAATCAACACACACACACACACACACACACACACACACACATGGCATAATGGCATAGAGAGATTCGCCCCTAAAAGGAAGCACTAGTGCAATGAGCGGCATGTTGGCAACAGGCCAGGCCAAGAGAGTTATCTCAGGCAAGACCAATCTTGGCCATGTGACACAGCAACCCAACCCAACACAATGAGCACGTGCTATAGAAATGTGGTGTGCAACAACCAACCCAATCAAGTCAAGAGCAGAAAGCTCGCTCACTCGCTCACCGAGCCGAACTCGGTACAACAGCAGAGGACGGCCCATCAGCTGGTCTGTGTCCAGGGCCAGAAATAATTAGAGCAGAGAGATGCCAGGTGGCTACCAGAAAGCCACAGAGATGAGTTGAATACGAAGGCACAAGACAGCATAATAGTAAGGAGTTGGCTGCTGAAGTTAGTGAACTCAGAAAAAACTAGAAGCCGCGAAGAAATTCAAGCCGTAGAAAGGACAAAATCATTTAGCTTCGCAAACGCAACTAGAGAAATAGATTCAAGCGAGTTCAGAGACAGCGCACATCTGATGGAAACAGAAGGAACACGTAAACTTAAACGAAATGTTATCGACGAAGATGAAGAGAAACACGAGGACCCTGTAATCATTGCAGGAAAAGCTGCCAGACAGAACGCTGTTGTGGCAATCTCAAAAGAAACACATGAAAAGAGATAGCTATCCACTATTCCACCCAAGAAACTCTGAACACTTTTCGCGATATGCTGAGCAGTCAAATAATTAGATTGCTCTCGAACGTAACTCAGCAGAAACTACTCCCAAGCAACGTTCGACGTACCTGATAAGCAGCCAAGTCAAACTAAATCAAGTAACGCTCGTAGCGGAAAAATGATGAACACAGTCCATGTCAGGGCTTAAACCTACCGCAGTAAGGATGACGGGTCATGTCAGACCTATTTAGTGGAATCGCAGGTTCTTTGCTAAAAAGCGTCCGGCACGGCTATTCGTCCTTGCCAACTTCGACTCATGGATTGACGTAATAACCCTGCAGGAAACTGAAACACAAACAAAACTACAACGAAATTTGCCCAACAAAAAACCAAGAACAGTGATAGCCACACAACCTTACATAGCATAGATGAAAATGGACTAGGTATTGGAAAACATTCATTATACATATGTACAACTCATGCCTTAAAGCAGAAAAATGAAATGCCTGTACATACTCAACATACGGGTATACAGCTCGCCGCAAAAAAAAAAAACAATACATTTTATAGCATATTGAGAAAAGGAAGAAAAGACGCTGCGAATGAACCACTTGTCGTCATCGGAGGCATTAATGCCCATCACACTAGGTGAGGCTATCAGTGAAGCAAGAAAAAAAATTATGGCATATCCACAGAGTGAATCAGGAAGCAAGCGTTGGGCGAAGCGTTCATCGGTCCGCCCGAGCTGCCATCCGTCCATTCGTCCATCCGTCCGTTCGTGCGTGCGTTTGTATGTGTGCCTGTCTCTCCGTCCGTCCATGCGTCCATCCGTCTCTCCGTCCATCTAGTGACCACTCAAACTACCACCATTTCGCATCTTTTCTTCGTATATTCATCATATACAAGTAACGTCATCCAGCAGACATTCGAAACCAAACGAGAGGTGGATACTAATACCACTACTACTACTACTACTACTACTACTACTACTACTACTACTACTACTACTACAACTACTACTATTACTACATACATACATACATACATACATACATACACACACATACATACATACATACATACATACATACATACACACATACGTACGTACGTACGTACGTACATACATACATACATACATACATACATACATACATACATACATACATACATACATACATACATACATACATACATACATACATACATACATACATACATAGAGGACGCACGACCCACGGCTCACAGAGCTTCGCCTCTAAAATGGGCGCCCACATCTTTACATGGGGGGAACTCGAGTAAATGCGTCGCAGAGTGCTGGGGATGTTCCGTGAATGTTGCGTAACTAGGTATGGTTTGGGAATGCTTAATTGTTACTTGTCTTTATTATTTTTATTTATTGAATGCAGGAGAGGCGAAGGCAAGGATTGTAAAGTTAAAGTTTGTCTGTATTGCTTGGAGCCGTCGTTGTATTGAATGGGGAGGAAACGCCCCTGATTAAATCGCGAACGCGCGCTCCGCTACTTATATATATATACATATATTGTGGGCATTTGTAACTTACATCGTCCTCATCCCTGCATAATCACAATCACCATCATCCGCTTGTTTCTTTGCCCTCATTGCCACTCTGGGTCATCATCATCGTCATCGTCTGTGTGCTGGCTCTGCCCGTTCGTTTTGCGAGGTCTTTCCTCAAATAAACGCTGTCGCAGCCAAGACTACCAAGACTTCATACGTGGTGGAGGTGGATTTTCGGTCCTCTGACCTCCCGCAGCCCGCTATACCCCCTGGAGCTTCGTTCAGGCCGCCGCTTGCGCCCACAGTAAGGCAGCATGTCCCAGACCGAGCCTGCCGGCACTGATGTCATCAACCACGCACCGCCGCAAGCTGCCCCTCCTACTTACATACACGGACATCAGCGGGAACCCCCGCTCTTCACTGGTCTTCAGGCAGAAGACGTAGAAGACTGGCTTGATGACTACGACCGCGTAAGTGCCGCTAATAGGTGGGACGAGGCCGCCAAACTGCGCTACGTGCCTTTTTATCTGGTCGGAGTCGCGAAGACATGGTATTTTAACCATGTCGTTGACTTACCCGACTGGGCTACCTTCCAGCAGCATCTGCGGCATGTCTTTGGGACACCAGACATTCGATCCGCCGTCGCGAAGAGGACACTCGATACTCGCCGACAACATCCCGGTGAATCGTATACTTCATACATCGAGGATGTCCTCGCACTCTGCCGGCGTGTCAATAAATCCATGCCGGAATCGGACAAAGTGCGCCACATATTGAAAGGCATTGGGCCTGTTGCCTTTAATGCCCTCGCTGTGCAAAACCCAGCTACCATCGCTGATGTCGTTGCGACATGCCAGCGCCTTGATGCGCTGGACTCCGTCCGCCTTCAACCAGACATCGGCGACCACCACTCCACGTCAGATGGCCATCTGCGTGACCTCATCCGGGACATTATACGCGAAGAATTGCGGTCCATGGGCTTCACACCTCCTACACCGCGACCTACACAGCCTTCGGGAATGCCCTTACGTGACATCATCAGGGAGGAACTTACATCCCTGACTGGCTCTGCGCCCGTACAGCCACCTGCTTCTCACCCTTTAGCCACGTACCTTCAAGTTGCTGCCGTGCCTCCCAGCGACGCCCACGCGACACTGCCACGTCCATCCTACGCGTCAGTTGCTGCCGCTACCCTTTGAACTACCATTCCGTGCCCCCTGACCCTTCGGCCCACCTGACCGCGCTATCTCCAAGTGCCCCGAATGCCTTCTATTCCCCAACGTGGCGCTCGTCTCGCCCTGTATGCTACTATTGTGGCTATCGCGGCCACATATCTCGTTTCTGCCGGAAGCGCCAGCAAGATGAGCGTCGGAACGATGTGCGTGAACGGGATTTGTACAACGGGGCGTCTTATCAAGGTCGGCGTTATTCGTCTCCCCCGCACCGGTCTCCATCTCCTCCTGCCATCGACTGCACCACGAAACAGCCGAAACACGAGACGCCGCTCGCCTTCGCCCTTCCGTCGTTCCACTTCTCCACTTCGGCCCGCCTCATTCGCCTCTGATATTCATTCGGAAAACTAAGTGATGCAGTTTGTGGAGGAAAAACTGCATTCGGAATTAGAACTGAAATTCCTCCATTAGGCCCGTGTAACATGGTTTCTGTGGAAGTGGAAGGAGTGCGAGTCGATGCTTTGGTGGACACAGGTGCGACATTGTCTGTGATACGTGCTGATTTGTGTGTATATTTAAGAAAAGTAATGACGCCTTACGATGGTCCCACGTTAGTTGCTGCCCAGGGGAACATCATTCTCCCTTCCGCGCTTTGTACTGTGCGTGTTTTCATCGACGGCATCCGCCATCATGTCCAGTTTGCTGTCCTGTCCCGCTGCTCTCACCAACTAATTTTAGGGTGGGATTTTCTATCACCTGCTTCCGCGGCGATTTGTTGTGGACAACGCGTCGTTCACCTCGCTGACACCGACTACATGCTTGACGACGATAATTAGAAGCCACTTCGTCTGGTCGCTGCGAAAGACATCGAACTCCCGCCACTACAAGAGCAAATTGTCACCATTACGTCCAACGACATCTATCACGGGGATGTATTGGTCTCACCGTCACCACTTTGCGTTCGCAAATGTATAGTTCTTCCGTCCGGTGTCGTTCGTTTTTGCAATGGCTCGGCACTTGTCACCGCTGTCAACTCTACACCGGAGAAGATCTTACTGCCACAGGGCACTACTGTGGCCCGTGTTGCTGACTTCGAGCCTGTACTCGTCACGCCACTTCAGGCCATCGCATCCAAAGAACCTTGCCTCGGTGAGCATGTTTCTTCCTCCGCCTTTACCACCACTATCAGCAGCGAATTGACATATTCACAGAGGCAGCAGTTGCTCGCATTGTTACAGAAACATGCAAATTCTTTCGATATTTGCTCGTCTAAGCTGGGCCGCACTAATACTACAGCACATCGAATTCAAACTGTTGGGACATCTATTGTACACCGCCGACCCTACCGCGTGTCTCTAACTGAAAGAAAAATTATAGAAGAAAACGTTGCGGACATGCTTAAACGGGAAGTCATCCGTCCCTCATCTAGCCCTTGGTCGTCTCCTATTGTTTTGGTCCATAAAAAGGATGGCTCTGTGCGGTTTTGCGTGGACTACCGGGCGCTCAATAAGATCACACGCAAGGACGTGTACCCTATGCCACGCATTGACGACGCCCTTGATTCCCTACAAGGCGCGGAATTCTTTTCAAGCATCGACTTGCGTTCTGGGTACTGGCAGATCCCCATGCATGAAGACGATAAGGAGAAAACGGCATTCGCAACCCCCGACGGGATATATGAATTCAACGTGATGCCTTTCGGGCTCTGCAACGCACCCGCGACTTTTGAGCGCATGATAGATACTGTGCTGCGTGGCCTGAAATGGAAAAGTTGCCTTTGCTACCTGGACGACATTATTATCTTTTCGTCAACGTTTCCTGAGCACCTAGAACGATTGGATCAAGTTTTGACGTGCCTTGCCGGCGCCGGGCTTCAAATAAACACGAAGAAATGCTCTTTCGCTAGCAAATATATCAAGGTCTTAGGACACGTCGTTAGCAAAGATGGCATCCGGCCCGACCCTGACAAGATTTCTGCAGTCCTTCACTTTCCGCGCCCCGAAAAAGCAAAGGAGCTTCGCAGTTTTCTTGGCCTCGCCTCCTATTTTCGCCGGTTTATCCAGAACTTCGCTTCTATTGCTGCTCCATTACACCAACTACTTGCTTCCAACGTCCCCTTTCTGTGGTCTCAAGAATGCCAAACAGCATTCGACCTGTTGAAGCGGGCACTCACGTCTGAACCTCTGCTCTGCCACTTTGACGAAGCCGCACCAACTATCCTCCATACCGACGCTAGCGGCCTTGGTATAGGAGCCGTTCTTCTACAACGCGACAAGTCTTCCCTAGAGAAAGTTATTGCATATGCCAGTCGCGTACTCACCGCTGCTGAAAAGAACTACACTATAACTGAGCAAGAGTGTTCGGCTGTGGTTTGGTCGGTACAGACGTTCCGTCCCTATCTCCACGGGCGTCACTTCACAATCGTTACGGACCACCATGCCTTATGCTGGCTTTCTACACTGAAGAACTTGTCCGGACGCTTGGGTCGGTGGATACTTTGACTTTGATATAACTTACAAGTCAGGCAGAAAACATCAAGACGCCGATGCTTTATCTCGTTGCCCGCTTCCAACTACCCATATGAGCGTTGGTGAGAACTCAACCGCCACATCTACCAAACTTCATACGCTCGCATCAATAACGCAACCCTTTTCGGACGACGAGCCAACATTTATCTCCCGCCAGCGTCCGATTCATACTGCAGACGCATCATGGACCACCTTTCGGGAGTTTCTGATCCACCAAACGCGCGACTCCGTCGTCAACTCCTGCACTTTAAGCTGGACAACGGGGTTCTCCACCGCCACGTCTACCACCCCGACGGTCAGCGCTGGGTTCCTGTACTGTCACGCTCTCTTCGACTTCAGGTGCTCGAAGCCTTCCACGACGACTTGACTGCTGGTCATCTTGGTTTTAAAAAAACTCTTGACCGCATTCGATGTCGTTATTACTGGCCTGGCCTTTCTTCTAGTGTAGCTCGGTACGTCGGTTCCTGCTACCCATGCCAGCGTCGTAAACTCCCCACGTCGGCACCTGCTGGACCTCTACAGCCACTTCCGTGCCCTTCAATGCCGTTCGAGGTTGTAGGTGTTGACCTTTACGGGCCTCTTCTCGTCACATCTGCTGGCAAACGATGGATAGTGACTGCCGCGGACCACCTGACACGCTGCGCTGAGACTTCCTCTGTTATTGCAGGCTCAGCTGTGGAAGTTGAAGACTTTATTCTTCACGCAATAATACTGCGTCATGGGGCTCCTCGTGTACTGCTTAGTGACCGCGGCAAAGTGTTCCTGTCACAAGTTGTAAATGAAGTACTGCGCGCATCTGGAACTACTCACAAGACAGCTTCAAGCTACCACCCTACGACAAATGGTCTCAGAAAGATTTCACCGAACCCTTGCTGACATGATAGCCGTTTACGTCCAACCCGACCACAAAAACTGGGACACTCTTTTACCATTCCTGGCATTCGCTTACAACACCGCCGTTCAGCGAACAACTTGCTACTCACCGTTTTACCTCGTGTACGGACGCACCCCGACTACCTTTCTCGACGTCTCCTTCTTTAGCAGCCATGGGAATTCGTGTCAGTCTTCTAGCGAAGAATACATTTCCCGCCTGGCCCAGTCTCGCCATCAGGCTCGCATCAATACTGAAGCGAGACAGCACGAGCGGAAGATCATCTATGACGAATCCCACCGCGTTGTGTCTTTCCAACCTGGTGACGAGGTGCTGCTTTTGACACCTATTCGCACTCCTGGTCTCTGTGACAAGTTCCAACCACGCTTCATCGGGCCATACATTGTTTTAGAACAGACTTCGCCGGTTAATTATCGTGTGACACCACTCGTCGCCCCAACAGACCGCCGCTACCGCAGCACAGAGATTGTCCATGTTTGTCGCATGAAACCTTTCACGCGACGTTCCCCATCACTTTGACTTACGGCGGCCAGGGTGTCCGCTTTCAAGTGGGGGGGAATTAGTGTGGGCATTTGTAACTTACATCGTCCTCATCCCTGCATAATCACAATCACCATCATCCGCTTGTTTCTTTGCCCTCATTGCTACTCTGGGTCATCATCATCGTCATCGTCTGTGTGCTGGCTCTGCCCGTTCGTTTTGCGAGGTCTTTCCTCAAATAAACGCTGTCGCAGCCAAGACTACCGAGACTTCATAATATATATATATATATAAATACACACACCACCCGTCTTCGAGGGGCAGGATTACGGGAGAGATGTCCGCTAAGACGCCCTCAATTTAATTCTGAATAATTCCGAAAGCGCGCTCTACCTTTTATATACACACAGCCTGAGTTTGAGGGAAACGAGACGAGGAACGAGTCGAGCATGTGTGGTGTGGGTGAGGACGGCGCCGACGCCGAAGCGCAACACCTCGCTACTAAGAAATGCTCCGCATTAAAAAAAACGCCAGGCCTACGCGGAACGAGCAGCACTGCCATAGAAAATTCTGGAAGAGCGGCTTTTCAGAGCCTTTTTGGGGGCGAAGCTCGCTATGCGGGGGTTGTGAATCCGCGATGTATGTAGTAGACGTCGTTGTAGTAAGTAGCCACCTCCAAAGTTGGACCAGAGTAGCGGCACGCACGCGCCCTTTTCATTGGAGGAGGAAACCCGTGCACGTTATAATCATAAATATAAAGATAGTTGTTTCTGATGAAAACATACAGAGACGAGTATTGGTGACCTAATATCCCTTGAATTTTTACTTAAATTTGATGCTTATTAAAAAAAAACTTGTGTCAGACGGACGAACTTCGAGCACTATCTCACCAGAAAGGGTTGCCACGTTAAAATCACTGGGCGTACCCTACTTGGTATTAGCAAGGTTTAGCGAGGATTGGGCCGCAGTGCCATAGATATAGTGATCTAGGATATAGAGTATTATAGCCATAAACTAGAGGTGGTAAAAGGTTGGAAGTAGGCCTGAAGCGCAGGCCGAAAGAAAGTGCGCGAGTGCCACAACTCGTTTAGTCCTTGGAATGTCCGCTGGAGGGCGGTACATCAATACGTTGAATTTATGATAAAAAGATACGAGCTGGCGGTACTTGCAGTGTTCACTAGATAGACAGGCAGATGCACGGACTGACACATGGATGGATGGATGGATGAATGGATGGATGGATGGATGGATGGACGGATGGATGGATGGATGGATAAACCGATGGAAGTATTAATAGATGGACGCACGGACGGGTGCAGAGACGCGCAAGGAAGGACGCATGGACAGATTCACAGACGAATGGATGGACGGGTTGACGCATGCACGGTCACACGAATGGACGGAAGCAAGAATGAACAGACGAAAGCTTCGCCCCACTCATCATACACTATTTGGGTAGGTGTTGCAAGCACGATTGCAGGGTATCCGCTAAGCAATTATTCATTGTATAGCAGGCAGGCATTCACTATGCCAATCTTCGTAAAAGCATGGTACCCGCAGCATACCTGCAAAAAGTTTTGTGCAATTTTTATGATGTGGCTGACGATAATGAAGAATCATGCCAGAAGCTTTTGTAATCCCCCTTAATCCCCCATAGTGGTTATGCGCCAGAGTTAATAATTGGCGACATGAAGATTTTGTAATGCGTTGGAGCATTCGACAGCATATCGTTGTGCAATTCACATTGTGTGACACCTCAGTGTTAATTTGATGTTAATAAACACTTTGTTACTCATAATATCGCAATTAATTTCTCAATATCAAGCCTACCTAAGGACCGTTTGTAATGGTGTTCCAAGCAACGGCGTGGCTCAGTGGCAGAATACTGGTCTGGTACACAGGGGATGCACGTTTGTATCTTATTGTGGGTTTGGTGTTTCTTATTTACTAAGTTTTTTTTAATTTGTGTCACAGTGGATACGGCCACCGGTGGTGGCGGCGGTGGACAACTACGGTGCCACACGCGACCCTTGTTGCGATCTCATAACCGCCTTCGCTGTATATGTGCTACCATTTTCAACAGCACCCGGATGGAGGCTTCTCACTGACTCCTCACAGCCGACAAGGGTAGGTAACAGCTTCACAAGAAGTACCAGCCCGTACTTATGCTTTGTCAGGCATGTGGTAAAGGCAAATTGGGCAAATACAGGGCTGAATCTGGGCAACGAACACTACCTACTCGATATTACGATTCCAGCAACAAACTATGGTAGGCAAGAAGCTCTGGTCCAATGTACTAAATAGGACCCTTTTAGATACAAAAGAAACTAGCAAGCTGTGGACAAAATCGAAAATATTCATGGAGGGGCCAAAGAACTGCTTAAAGAAACAAAAAAAAAAAGCCACTTCAGGGGCCCCGGAAAAAAAAAGGTGGTCTGAAGCCAGATTCAAGACTGGTAACCTTGTGGGAGAAACAGGAAACGTTGCAACCAAAATGGCTTGAATATAAGCCTAATTGAAACCTCAAGCTACAGTCGGCAGAAATAGAAAAAAATATGTCTGGACGAACTAAGTTCAAATCTGTGGATGCAAATCTGGGACAAGTTTAATGCACAGCTAGGCTCCAAAAACCCGTGCTTACTCTAAAAGCACCTATTGGAGGCAGACAATAATAAAGGGGCTGCTCAATGACTTATGCACATGCTAGGGCAAAACTTTCAAGGCACAAACGACGTCACCATAAATATAACAATGGAAACATGCCTGAATTTTGAAAAGTACGAAGCTCCCTATCCCCCATATGAGGGAGGCAAGAACGAAAAACTAGATGCAGACATCACTGAAGCTGAAGTTATTACAGCACTCGCAAATCTCAAAACAACCTCGGCCGTGGGAAAAAATTGTATCACAAACAAGATACTGAAAAACTTGAATGACAAGTCTGTGCTAAATTTGACAAAACTCTACAACGTCATAACGCACACTAAAACATCCCCAGTACTTGAAGTATAGCCTAAGTAGTTTTTATCCGTAAACCAGGAAAAAAAAGGCAGATCCCACGTACCGTGGGAATCGATGATATGCGAAGCATGAATGAGAAACGTTGATATGTCACTTTAAAATCAGCACAACGCTACAAGGTGGAGGTAAATGATTCCGTACATGACTTCTGTGTGACGGTTATCATGTTTGGATGTGTCGTTCACCTTCGCCATCTATTCACGTCACGTGATACCAAATTTAGTATATGTGGAGATAGCGAAACGGCCGCGAGCACGCTATGAGCGTGGCAAGTTGTCATGTTCTTACATGACACGCGTGACACGATTACCATGTTTGCACCGGTCATATATTTCGTCTTCTATTGACGTCACGTAACACCAAATTTGGTACCCGTGGAGATTGCAAAACGGTCACGCGCCCATCATGAAAGGCCCAGCATATTCCAAGGTTGACCTGTGCCCAGCGTTGACGCACGCACACGCTGGGCACAGCGACGCTACGTTAGCAAAACGCGAGCACTCTATAGTCTCACGCCAGGCGTGACCAGCGTCCGTCGGCGCGTCCCGATGGCAACCGACGCGAACTGCGACATGCTGCATTTCGCGCCAATTTCATAGAGTGATACTACTCTATGCCGATTCGTTACCCAGACAACACATGTTTATAATGTTACGCTACGGACAAAACTGCGTCTCCCTCTTTTCGTGACGGAGGGACGCTGGACGTGCCGAAATGCACATGCGTCAAAGCAATGCAGCGCGGCGCGTGCCTGCGAGTAAATGGAAGGACTGGCGGCTGGCGTGGCAACGCCGGCTCGACGCGACAAAATGAATGCCGGTGAGCACGCGTACCGCATCACGTCGAAATGTATTGGAGCCTTGATTGTGGCATGTAGTCATGTTATCACGTGACACGCTTCTCATAATTATCGTGTTTGCACCAGTCGCATACCTTCGTCATCCATTGGCGCCAGGTAACACTAAATTTGGCATATGGGAAGCTAGCGAAACGGCCGCCAGCGAATTATGAGCGTAGCATATAGTTATGCTGTTACATGACACGCATGTCATGTTTATCACATTTGCACCAGTATCATACTTTCATCATCCATTTACGTCCCGTAATACCATACTTTGTATAAGTGAACCTGGCAAAACGGCCGCCAGCGCATACTGAGGGGCATGTAGTCATGTTGTTATATGACATGCATGTCATGATTATCATGTTTGCACCAGTCACATAACTTCGCCACCCATACACGTACTGTAATACCAAATTCTGTATATGTGACGCTAGCGAAACGGCCGCGAGCGCATCATGAGCGTGACATGTAGTCATCTTGTTACATGACACGCATGTCATGATTTTCATGTTAGCGTCTGTTGCTTGTGTTCGCCATGCAAATATGCCATACAATATCAGTTTCGCAACACACCATGTGAATGAAACCACTGCAAGAGCTGCAGCACCATGAGATGTAAATCATGACATTCGTGACATCCTTATCATGATTTCCATCTTATGGTTTGTCGGATATGTTCTTTATACAGTCATGTTTTGCCATACTAAGTTTGGTATCAATACCGTTATATAAATGGCTAGGAGAGCTGAAGGTCGTAGGTGGCTAGATAGATAGATAGATAGATAGATAGATAGATAGATAGATAGATAGATAGATAGATAGATAAATAGATAGATAGATAGATAGATAGATACGCGCAAGGTCGCTGAAGTTCGCTAAGAAGTGCTCCGCATTTAAAACTGGAGCTAGAAAATGTAAGCCCACTATCTCTAACTTTATTTTTGGGAAAAGCATTCGAACGCATTGTCTTAACCAGACTTCATGAACTCACAGAAGAGCATCAACTCTTTCACCCTACCCTATTCAGTTTCACGCAAAGTATGTCCACTGAAGACATTATATGGATGATTAAAAAAGACATGACGGATCCGGGTATTCCTGGTGCCATATGTACAATGTAGGATTCAATGTTTACAAAGCTTTTCAAGTAACCCGCAAGTCAGTCTTATCTAATCTCGCCGAGATGAGTGCCAGAGTGCGAACATATAACTTCATCTTACCCTTCCTAAAAGACAGAACTGCCCTCCTGCAATTTTATGGAATAGAATGTCCGGTAATAAAACTCGGAGGATGAGCTACACCACAGGGCGCAGTGATGTCACTTTTCTTGTTTAATTACCCGATGAGGAAACTGCCAGAAAAGTTGAAAAAGATTCCTCACATTCACCACGCAATAAATGCAGACAACGTGACAGTTTGGACGAGGACAGGAACCCCACACAATGTAAAGAAAGTTCTGCAAGGAGCAGCTGGCATAGTTAAAACTTTTACGGACTTGAATGTACTATAGTGTCTTCAAGGGAAATCAGAGCTCTTCATAGCGGCTACACTACAGCCAGCTATCAAAAACACGTTTACCCTAACAGTGAATAGAGAAACAGTACCAAAAGTAACCACCATAAGGATACCGGCGTATTCTCATGTAATGTAATGTATGCCATTTCTTATGTAATGCATTCGGGCATTTAGGATGTAATAAATGAAATGAAATAAAATTCTTTGGAGAAAAATAGCTCGTATGATAGACCCTCAAAAGGCTGCAAACCACTTCGTGGCAACTCATCGGGCTCCTGAAAAGAATAAGTGGTCCGTAGCATGGGCTACAAAAACAATGAAGCCTGCAAATTAATGCAGGCTTTCTTCATTTGTAGCATCACGTACACATCGCCCTTCTCGCACCTCAGGACCGATTGAATAAGTAAAATTAACATAATAATTAGGTCAGTCTAATAAGCGTTCTTAGGACTACCCACTTGGGTTAACAACGACAACCTCTTGGAACTAGAAGCACATAGCACCATAACCGAAATAAAATGAAGCAGAATGAGCATCCTGATGGCGGACACTATCCTGCACTCGGCAAAAACATGACGTCTTGGAGCTCCTAAGCGTAAGGCTGCTAACTGGAGCCACACTGAGGCACAAAATACCACTTGAAATCAAAGCTAAAATAAAGATCTTACCACCGCTAATAAACATGGGTAGTCTGAACAAGGGACGTCGGAAAGCGTGGGCCGAGGCCCTCAGAAAAGCTTTGAAAAACGGACCAGCAGCGTATGTGAACGCAGCCCCACAAGAGGGATGAATTATGTTATTGTGGCAGTTGGTGGTTATGGACGCACATTGCGTACCGAAACCATTCAGGTCGGCTCCCCAACGGGGGCAGAAGAAACAGTGATTGCTATCGCAACCATCATTAAGGGCAAGACATTAATTATAGTCGCATTCGACGGCGGCTTTTCATGCATGCTCGGCCGGTTATACAAATAGAACGACAGTTCAAAAATAAGAACGGCCTCAACGAGAAATCAAGCACATTTGGGTTGCGGGCCACTGTGGGAACCCGGGTGTTGTGGCCACTTACCACACACCACGAGGACACATAGCCCGGGCAGTTGTGCCGACCCAGGAACCAAACCGAAATCACCTGGCGCTCAGCTACGAAGACCAGCTGAGCCGGCACCAAGAACAAAGAAGGCTTTATACACCACCAGATGGATCATTATCCCAGACCCAAGCAAGTAAATTAAGGGCTCAGACTGATTGTATACTCAGCTAGAGGAGCCTAGCCGCAATAATGAAAGATAAAACGTTATACAAGTGTATTAACAGTGGCGTAGCATAGGCAGAACAAGACCTTATATTATAAGGTTGCCTAAATGCGTAATATAGCGTATGCTATTACAAATATGCGTATTAGTTACTTTTTGATTGGCAATATTCACAAGTAAGCAGCAAGCAGGTGAAGGTGGCTGGTCACTGAAGATGTGCTTAAACTTTCGGCGGGTGGTTGAATAGTGTGACCCACATACCAGCAAAATACTACACCATCTCCCGCTAAAGGAAAAAACGTGTAGATGCGAAGCAGTGGGTGCCAATGGTTGTGAAGCGTGAGTAGTCGATTGTTTCAATCAAGAAACTCGCAAGCAGACGCCGTCTGCGTCGGCGTTGTGAGGCGATAGAGGGGGGAGTTGGGGAGGACAGAGGGAGAGGGGAGAGGGGATGCGCATGCTCAATGGGGGTGCAAACGCCGTGGGGAAGAATGCCTAGAGGAGAGAGAGTGGGGAGGAAGCGTAGGTTAGCGGACGCTCTCTGTGTTGGCATTGCGAGGTTAGAACGGGGTAGCGTAGGGGAGGAGTGAGAGGGAGAGGGGACGCGCATTTTCAGTAAGGTTGGTCACGCCGGACACCGGCTTGAGCTCGGCTCTACGCTGCTTCGCGTCCAAAAGACAGAAAGACCGAAATTTCTGCGTTGAAGGATCCCAAAAGAGACTGTCGTCTTTAAAACAAGTGTTTTAATTCAACCCCTCCAATATCCGGGTCTGGGTCACAGCAGTAAAGCTAAAAGGCGTATCCCGTGTCTGCTCTTGTCGGCGTTCTTCATAAACGTGCTGCTCTTCGGTCATTCGCGCACTGCGCGGCCGACTCATACTTTCCATGCACGACCGCGCCAACTCTGCGCGAAATCATGCAGGTGTGCGCCTTATAGCTTCGGTGTTGTAGAAAAGTCAATCCTAATACTGTCCGTGAAAACTCACGTGCTTCTATTTCTTCATACAACGGAGATGCCACTACTTTTCTCAAAACAGGCTCTAAATCCGCGTAATGGTCAATGTCTGAGAAAAGGCGTTAACCATTGTTCTTCATTAGGAAAAAAACGACAGATTTTCCCGTAAGTGACTTGGCTGCTGTTATCTATTAAGTAGCATCACAGAGACAAACAAAGTAGAACAATTCTTTCACTTGCCCATGCACTTCCCTTTTCTAGGGAGTTTTTTATAGTTATTTAATGACTGAATGGCACACTTTTCATTCTTGTGGTAAATGGCAATTTTTTGAGAGTAGCCTGTTGTCGAGAAATGCCAAAGGCCAGCCCCCATTGTCTCTCTCGTGAGTACATAGGCAACACACAACTAACGTCATTGATAGCCTCGTGCAGGATTTAATTCTTGGCGCCCAAGCAGCGGGAACGGCCACTGCGACATATACAGCATTGCGGATATGCCACACCCTGCGTAGCATGGCTGTTCAGGTGCTACGTAGCATGCCTTTCAGAAAGCTTAGACGAGAATAATAAAGCCGATAAAGGGGTGTGCTGTAAAGAAGGCTAGAAACAACCCCATGAAGGGCGAGTTATGCAAAATCTATTCCTGCATTCGTTACTTTGGTCATCTGCGTTGGTGTAGTGGTTACGGTACTAGGCTGCTGACACGGCCATTACGAGTTCGATCATGGCCACGGGGTAGCATTCAGTTCCAAAATTCTAGAGAAAAAAAATAGAAACCAGTTCGAGGCCAGTGTATATTTGAGAACACCAGGTGGTCAAAATATCCGGAGCCCCCTAAACCGCGTCTAAACAGACATGCCAGCGTTCTCTCTCTCTCTCTGGGATATTATTTGTTACCTTCAAAATGATTATCTGGCACAGGGCATCTGGAATTGCCAACGGAAACAACAGAGGATAATTCGTCTCTCTTAAATGCTGGCACAATGAGACGGTGGTGTTAAATAACCTTATAGTCGGCAGTGTAATAGTACTCAAAGTTACGGATCACTGCTGCCGTGACAAGGCTCAAACCAGAGCGGTGAGCTATGTCTTCAGCCTTCTTTACCATACCCACGTTGCCGAAATTCAAGGATTTAGTGAAAATACTTGCATGTCATTTGAAGCCATGACAAACTGTAGAACACGCAGCTGAGGTCTTCTTCTTCTACCGGTAGTAGTGACGATGAGCCTGAAATGCCACGTGGTGATAATGAGGAATGGAAGAAGAAGTAGGGGACGGCGAAAAATTTCAGCGCTAAGAGTTTTCTGCCCTAGTTGGCGAAAATGCGCATCCAGCAGGGGAGATACATTCATGTGTTTATCTTATATATTAGAAAACTGTCCACATCGGCCGCCACTCGCCCCCGACACTAAGGTCCTGAACCGGACGAATTGAGGGCTTATCACCGATTCTGTAAGAAGAAAAAGAAAAGATTACGTACCTTTGACGGTCTTTTCAAAACTTCTGGTGCAGTCAGGCAGTATTTGTTTCTTGTTTTCTTACGCGTAAACTATTCGTTGCCATGAAATCGCAGACTAACTAGCCTCGTTAACGTTAAACGCACCGGTCCTAACCCTGTCGCCGTTGACGACGAAGAGCGACACCTCGAACTTTTTAAAGACGATAGTCTTTCTTTGACGGGGACCTTCGATGCAAAAGTTTGGTCTGTCTTTCTGTACATTTTTTGTTTATCCGCCCTTAACGGTACCCTAAACGGCACCAAAGTGACCATACAATACTTCAAACGGCCGACCTCGTCTGCATCGCGCACTTATATTGCTCAATGTTCAGCGTTCATACTTGTGTGATTGTGAATCAAAAAGCAATTATTGCACATGTCTGAGATACCATAACAACACGTCGATATTATGTATATGTATTTTTACTAGAAAAGGCGTACATAAGTAATTCTAATGACCGTAGCGTTTATCACGCTGCGCTGCCATGCAATGCTTGCACGAAAAAGCAAGTGCTTCCAACGCTTTGCTAAGATGACACGGTGGTGGCACCTACCTGTCGCCTTGTGTTCTACACATTATCACATCAGAGACGGGCGCGCACGCCGTGCGCGTCTTTTTCCAGCAAACTGCCTGATCGCGCTAATGTATCATGATTGACGTGACTTGATACGCTCGTCCACCTCCGCTGCACGCTCGACGCACATTAACGCAACGCCTCCAGAATACCATTCACTGATTTTCTTCCACAGAACATTAAATAAACATTTTGTTCACTCTTTTCAGAGGCAAGACTATCGTCTTTCGACAACATTTGCTGTGTAACTTGCAGATACGGGGCCATTTTTAATCGTTTTTTTTCTTTGTTGCTGCTAAAAATTTCTTGACTTGGAGCGATATCCAGAAACTTTAAAGTCATGCGACATTTGATGGAAGACTGGCGAACTAAGCGCCGGGGTCCTTAAAAGCTGGATCTGATTATAGTTAAAAGCACTGGGAGATTGACTGATATGTGGTGTTCCAAAACCACCATGAGAGACACCGTAGTGAAGAGCTCTGGAAATTTCAACCAGCTGGAGTTCTTTACCGTGACTCAAGTATGAGCACATGGGCCTACAGCATTTTCGCCTCCATCGAAAATGCAGCTGCCGCAGCCGGCATTTGATCCCGCGAACAGCGGGTTAGCAGCCGAGCACCTTATCCACTAGACCACCACAGCGGGTAAAAGCGCTGTGAGTGATTACATCCATCTTATAAAATCTAGTTTTACCTGCACTAGTGGAAAGTTACCTCATAATCGAATAACTCTATTGTCATAAACCGTACATTGGAGTAACAGGACAGCCTAGTAATGTTGGATTAATTGATTTTCGCGTGGACACGTAAAAAAATTACTGAAAGCAGTGGCACAGCATTTTTATGTAGCAGGTGTAATAAACGAAACTTGGACACAGCACCCGTTCGCTGGGCCGGGTGTTGTTCATAATGATGATAATGCTCATGATGATGACAATGCTTTAAGTATGGCTCATACCCACTTAGTGCAATCAGCTGAGCATTGATTACACGGGTTAATGAGGCATTTTATTGCTATATCTAATTTCATTCTCGTATTTTCTGAGCCAGTGGCCGCGTGCGCAGGAGAGTTCGTTTCGCTTTTCGTCCTGGCACAGGTCACAATTTTGACGATCTCGAACTTTATATATTTCATTCAAACTGTCAGTTCGCAAGATGCCGGAAATATACAGAATCGTACCTTATTTACATGTTCAATACACTCCAGGCAGTATGTGTAAACGTTTCTGAAGGAGCTCCTGACTCCATTCGGTATGGCACATACACAAATAAAATCACTGCGAGTTGAATCGTTCATTTAGGAACTTCAAACCTACCCTTATTAGCTTCTGACAACCACTTCCACAACCGGGATTCAGCGACAAGCATACATCTTTACCTCCACACCGCTTTCTTATACTATTTGTATTTACGGCATACTTGTTCCCTCTTTACTCGCACAATTCATCGCAGAAACTCCCTCTCCCAGTCTCTCACACAGGCATATCCAATGTTGCCTCTCCCCCCTCATTTCTTAAGATAGAGGTGAGGGTACGAAGCGTAGACATTCTAGCGCTATTGATGGGTGCGAGGCCCACCACTGGAGGAGCGGGCGTTGCAATCGCGGTGACGTGCGGGGTTGCATCACGTGATCTCATCTCGCTTTGGTGGAGGAAAGCTAGTGATTGGTTGTGTTGTTTTTAACAGCCACTGCGCGGTGTTTTCACTTTTGAACTGGGTTGTTTTGCTCGCACTTCATGTGTGCGTACTTCTACAGACTACACAACTTGGAAAGCCACACAGTCAAAGTTATCAGCGTCGCGCCACAGCACGCTACGTACGTGATGCCACCTTCTCGGCCGCTGGCACTGCCACTGTAACCTCCCCTTTTTATGTTTTGGTTGTTAATTCAAGCCCATCTGGTTAAAATGAGCATCAACCTCGACTGTTCACCTAAGAGCAGAACGTTTCAGCCACCGCACGGGAGCCTCGTTCACCAGGAACAGCCCGGTTACGCATATTTTAAAATACGACGTACGTCCGTACATGTGGGGGTGTCATTACACTTAGGAATGTGTGCCGTCGTCTTAATTGTCAGAGAGTTAAGCTAAAGCCCGGAAGTCCAGTTATTTTCCTGAATCTAACCTATTCTGGTCTAATTTGAGGCTAGTTAATTCTGCGCGTTCAGCCACCACGTTCGACGAAACCTTCTTTCTTGCACCATACATGTGCCGCTTCTGTCTGCTAAAGCTACTTCTCTCGCCAATGTAAGTTTTACCACTGTCTGCGTCACCCCCCCACTCTCTTTCTCGGGGTGTCTGCCCCCAGAGGCATAGTCAAGGCGTGCCACACTAAACCCGAGACCCTAACCCCACCCCGAATCTTTCGCCATGGCGTACAGCACACAACACAACACCCGACCACATCTGCCTGCCCCCTCCCCCCTCCCATTTTTATCAAGGTTGTGCCATCTCCGGAAAAAAAATGTTTCTACGCCCCTGTCATCGTGACTTAAGCTCACATAGTTTCTTGCTTATACATCTGTAGAATGGTCTCACAGCCACTGCCACTGCTTCTCAATGTTATTCCAATCTACAAGCAAAGTGCGGTCTGCTTTGAAAACGGATTCATGTTCTAATAGCTGCCGTGAGGAGTCACACGGCTTATGAATGAAGTAGTAAAAAAACTGCACACTGGCACTTTTACTGAAACATGAAATTGCCGTTTAAATCATGGTACGCAAGAGGTACCTATCAGCATCCTAATTCAAGACCGCAAATAATACGGCTGGCGCCAGTGTATTTGCTACGGTAATTGAGGCTATTCGGAATCCCATTTTTAATCACGATTTGCCTTTTTGTAGAGACTGTGGAACTGAGCAAATCACTCATTATTTTCACCTGCACGTGGCTCGATGGTGATTGAATATGGGCACCATGTGACAACCGTACAAAATTTTCCCAATAAATATTAGGATCGTGCCACGGAGAATCTTTTTCCTCATGTGAAATTTTATCTAGCTGTAACTCTGAATGAAGCACGCGCGTATGTGTGACTCTTGCGTTTGCCCGCCATAATAACAGAAAGGTTGCGGCTGCATGCGGTGGTAAAATTGCTGTGTTGCTTTTCACAAAGCAAGGAATTCATGCGCTGTGCTTCGTAAGGCTTTGTGTGCTGAAGAAAAATGAAATTTGCGCATGCTTGCCGTGTAAACCACAGCCCGTCTTCAGATGCAAACCTATACAATGAATGAAGTAGCGTGGTTGCGCGCATTTCCTTCAGCAAATATAATTTTCTTAGCTGAAAGCATGTGGTAATACTCATTTGATGCTTCAATTCGACACGGAATGAGTCGTTACCTTTTACAAAAGCAGTGCGCTCGGCCCCCGTGGTTTCCTTATAGGTGGCCGTAGCAGACGACGCCAGCAGTCAGGCATTATGGAAAGTGTAAAACTTTTCCGGAGCAGTTGTTTAGCACTTGGTGCAGCCAGTAAAGAAGCTGCAGCAGTATTTTGATGATTTCATTGAGTGAATTGGAACAAGAATAATAATAAAAGTTAGCCCCGCATTTGCATGTTTCACTGCAGATGTAGTCGAAAAACGATAGTCTTGCGTCTGAAGAAAGTGAACAAAATGTTTATTTTATGTTCTGTGCGGTAAAATCGGTGAATTGCATTTTGGAGGTGCTGCACAAGAGAGTCTTGATCCGTGCAGCGAAGGCGATCGAACGGGCGCATCAGGGCACTTTATTAGACACGAGCGCTCTATGGCAGTTATCTTCGAAAACGAAGGAAGGCGTGCGCGCCTGTCTCGGAGGCGATAAGGTGTAGAACGCAAAGCGTCGGGAAGGTGCCCCACCATGTCGATTTAGCAAAGCGTTGGAAACACTTGCCTTTTGGAGCATCGCGTTTCATTTTCAGCGCAGCGTGATAAACGCTACAATCCTTAGAGTTACTTATGCATACCTTCTCTAGTAATAAAGACACACATACGGAATCTTGATGTGTTGTTATGGTGCCCCATATATGCGCAATAAGTAGCTTTCAATTGACAATTGCACATGTACTGAAACTTGAGCAATATTGGTGGCTGCTGCGGATGGGGTTGGCCGTTTAAGGCCGTTTGGGTTGTTGTTGTGGTGGACAAACAGGCAAATGTACAGACATAGAGACAGACAGATCAAAATTTTTGCGTCGAAGTACCCCAAGAAAGACTCGTTTTGAAAGGAGACGCGAAAGCGACTGCGGGCTGGGTGCGAGAGGGTTGGTGGAGCAATCTGACCAAGCACATCACAGGGATGCGTCCCTGTGATGTCCTCGTGCTCAGTGCTGAAGTAGACAGGGGTAGTGGGACGAGGATGATCGTCCCGTTGAAGCTGTTTGCATGGAAACTACGAGGCGGAACTGCGGTGACTACAAAAATACAAATATTTGGGCTTATGTACAAACAATGGGGCTGAGTACCTAAGGGACGTGAAAAATACGTAATAAGTAGGGTAACAAGAATGCCGCTCTAATAAAAAATAGGGCACTGTGGAACTACAACAGGTATGACATTGGGATAGGCATTTTGAAATGTGTAATGGTCCCGGATTTGACGTTCGGCATTGCAGTCTTGTGCATAAGGTCAGAGGGTCAAGCAAGATTGGAAATTTAACAATGTGGCATAGGTAGACTTGCTTTCGGAGTGCACGGCAATACCCCTGATTAGGGGGTACAGTTTGACATGGGATAGACATCATTTGAGTGCAGGGAAGCTAGAAGCAAGATAAAATTTGAGGAGCGATTGAGAAAAATGATAGAGAAACGTTGGGCTACGAATGTTTTCAGCTACTTGTACACGAAGAATGTTGATACTAAACGGAGGAAGTGAACTTGAATCCATCCATCCATCCATCCATCCATCCATCCATCCATCCATCCATCCATCCATCCATCCATCCATCCATCCATCCATCCATCCATCCATCCATCCATCCATCTATACATCCATCGACCCATCCATCCATCCATCCATCCATCCATCCATCCATCCATCCATCCATCCATCCATCCATCCATCCATCCATCCATCCATCTATCTATCCATCCATCCATCCATCCATCCATCCATCCATCCATCCATCCGTCCATCCATCCATCCATCCATCCATCCATCCATCCATCCATCCATCCATCCATCCATCGACCCATCCATCCATCCATCCATCCATCCATCCATCCATCCATCCATCCATCCATCCATCCATCCATCCATCCATCCATCCATCCATCCATCGATCGATCGATCGATCGATCCATCCATCCATCCATCGATCGATCGATCGATCCATCCATCCATCCATCCATCCATCCATCCATCCATCCATCCATCCATCCATCCATCCATCCATCCATCCATCCATCCATCCATCCATCCATCCAGCCGTCCAGCCGTCCATCCATCCATCCATCCATCCATCCATCCCTCCATCCATCCATCCATCCATCCATCCATCCATCCATCCATCCATCCATCCATCCATCCATCCATCCATCCATCCATCCATCCATCCGTCTATCCGTCCATCCATCATTCCGACAGAGAACAATATATCTTGCAAGATAAGGCGCCTTTCTTATTGCTCGTAGCAAAGCATCACCGAATGCTGCATTTGAAATATTGTTTCGGCCTGCTCATCAACATACTTGTTTTGTAGGGGCGAAGCTCCTTACGCTGCGGGTAATATGTTCCGTGTCATCGTAGTCGTCGCAATAGCCAGTTGAATTGCATTGTATGTCAATAAAAACGGTGTCACAGCATGTCGACGGAGTGGATGATGATGTGCAGGACGAAGCGTCCGTCATTCTGTTCATGCTTCCATGCGTCCGTGTGTGCATCTATCCGTCTGTCCGCACGTATCGCCCCACTCGTAATCATTAACCTCGTGGATATGTTTTGATTGTTTTCTCGGCTATTTGTGCGTTGCTTCAAGCGGAAGTTGTCATCAGTATGCTGAATTCTTTTGTTAGAAACAAGAATGAAGTTTAATAGTTTAAGTTTTTTTACAAAATTAGTCAGGGAAAGTTACCTTAAATGTACCTTGTTGCGTTCAGCCAGCCACTGCTGGGAATACGCACCCTAAACTTGATGAATCCTTGGCAATTATATTTGCCTGAACTAATGCTTACAAAGACAGTTATTTTCCCAGAACAGTTGATGACTGCAATTAACTGCCTTACGAGATTTTTTCGGTTGACAATTTTGCTATATCGCTGGGACGTTACACTCTTGTTGATTAGAGTGCTCAAATGCGTTATAAATTTTGCTGTTTGACAGTCGTGTAACCTCTGTTAGCGTATGAATAAATGTTTTCTTTTTGCTGTTACAAATCACTTGTAGCATCTTAAGCCCGTCCTGCCTGAACCACAATGCTGGTCTGCAGCATGTCTAAATAAAATAATAAAATAGATGAAAACAGTCAGCTCATACTTCAGCACCTCGCACGCACCACGGCAATCGTCGAAAATGCACAAATTTAGTCTGATTTCGCTGCGAACGATTGCGTAGGATGACACCGCTTCTCGATCGCGCTTTTTGTAACATTTACGCTTCTTTTACGAGAACGTTCTTTGGAGAACCCAAATGAGTGGATGGGTAGAGATGACACTAATTGGCACTCGTTTCCATAAGAGCATTTATTTAGTTTCTTGCTTTTTTTTGGGGGGGGATAATTAACACTTAAAAATCATGGCAGAGATGCAGTCCATCTTGAGGAGGAAAAAAATACACAGGCGCAACGCAAAAAAAAAAGCCTCTAGTACGGTGACAGTAAAAGTGAGCCATTTTCTAGGAGACCGTGGCCGCGATTATTGTGGTCACACCTGCATTAGCACGCCTACCATTCCCCAATAAGAAATTATATTAGCATTTATACCAGTGTCACATGAGTTCTTCTGACGGGTAGCAGTCAGCCCGGATAGAATGTTTCATCGCTATCGACGTCTAGATTATGATGACATTCCTGGTGCAGAGTTTCTCTTATCACAGGTAACCTGATCGCTAGTTTTTTTGACAACAACGCCTAAACACAGTTCTAATGATTCAATTTCTGATGTTTCTGTTGGAAATATTGTAGTAGATGAGTCACTGTTGGCAACACTTAATCTTATTGACATTCCCCGCAGGGGCGCCTGCGCAAGTAGGCGTTTGGTGTGTAGCGACACCACGGACCCGAGCTAACGAGGGAGTTTCGGCTCCCTCCCACGCCTAGCCGTGCGTGGCTTTGCCGTGTCCGGGGAAAAGGGGATCCTGGGGGTTGAGCCAATGCTGGGTGATTGGACCTTTAAGGCCCCCCGGCAGAGGCAACACACCCCTTTGGCCCCGGCTTCACGTAGACGGCACCCCTGGGCTGACCCACCCAGGGGAAATCGGCAGTCGCTTTTCCTATCTCTTTCTTCCTACATCTTAGTCTTTTCTCGTCTTTAAATCTATCCTGTCTTCTTCTCTCTTCCATTTCCTTCCAATTTTTCCTGGCGGCAAGGGTTAACCTTGTGTAATTTCTCAACCTTGAGTAGTTATATTTGGTTATAGTGGCAATGTACGGCTGGCGTCTGCAGCCTTATGCTATTAAGTGCTTCAGCGTCCCCTGGTTGGACTCCATGGTGGGTGGTCGCCATTGCTGCCGAAAAAAAAGTACACTACTATGGGAACACCTGCATTTCCCCGTCTACTAGATCGTCCTCCACCTAAGAGGGGACGCACCGATGACATCTCAATTTTCAGCCAACCCAGACAATGTTTTCCCAAATTCCATGTTGTGCACAGCGAAAACCCAACAAAACAAGCCAGAGCCATATCTCCATTTCTTGTTGCTAAATCTCTGACTGAGGTCTTTGGCCCAGGATACAAGGTTACAAAAATGGCTAGCGGAGATCTTCTCCTTGAGCTGCCTGAAAAACACCACTATGAAAAAATTGGCAGTCTCGTAGCATTTGGTAATATCCTAGTATCTGTTTCACCTCATAGATCAATGAACACCTCACGCGGAGTTGTTTCAGAAGCAGACCTTCTTGAAATGTCTGAACAGGAACTGCTTGAAGGGTGGAAAGAGCAAAATGTCACAGATGTGAAACGAATCGTCATCAGACGAGAAAACAAAGAAATACCTACCAAACATTTAATACTCACCTTCGCATCTAGCACACTGCCTTCATCTGTAGACACAGGCTACATCAAACTATCTGTCCGTCCCTACATTCCCAATCCAAGACGGTGTTTCAAATGTCAACGATTTGGTCATGGCTCGCAGAACTGCCGGGGTAAGGAAACTTGTGCAAGATGTGGTAGCCACGGCCACCCATCTGATAACTGTGTTACTACGCCTCACTGCGTGAATTGTGACGGGGAACACGCCGCGTATTCGCGTTCGTGTCCTAACTGGAAGAAAGAAACAGAAATAATCACTCTTAAAGTCAAAGAAAACATCACATTCAAAGAAGCAAGACGAAGAGTGTCGCCATTTTACGGCGCAACATATGCTGATGCGGCGCGTCAGGGGGCACCGCCGCACCAGCCCTCGCCACTCCTTCGGCCCGCGCACACCGAGCCGGTGGTTGTGGCACCTGCCCCCAAGGCGGCTGTAGCCCAGGCTACACCGCCTACTCCCAAACAGAGACCGGAGACTCCAGAGCCCTCGGGTCTCAAGGCCTCCCCTCACCAGGCGAGGCCCGTAATCCGAACTAACAGCCCGCACGTGTGGGCATCCAGTGCCTTTGAGGAGGCAATGGATACGTCGGCACCCTTGGTGCCGAAAGAGCGGCGTGGCTCCTTGGAGCGCGCCAAGAAAACAAAAAAGCAAATAACAGGGCCTGGTGGTGGCCCTGTTAAGTGAACTCAAACTCCCCCGTCTAAACAGCCACTCGCTTTTCGTACACACAGCATTATTTTACATTCACCATGAACACTCAAATTATACAATGGAACGTCAGGGGCCTTCTCAGAAACCTTGACGACATCCAAGAACTCTTACACGAACACTCACCAAAAGTGCTGTGTATACAAAAAACACACCTTAATTCAAAACACACAAATTTTCTTCGTAAACACGTTATTTTTCGAAAGGACCGTGATGATGCCATGATATCATCCGGAGGTGTTGCCATCATAGTGAAACAAGGAACTGCATGCACACACTTACAAAAACAAACATCCCTTGAGGCAGTGGCTGTTCGAGCGCTTCTTTTTGATAAACTGATCACAATCTGCACTATTTACATTCCTCCTAGCTATCAGCTGCAAAAACGTGATTTACACTCCTTAATTGATCAACTTCCGGAACCTTATGTTCTCCTTGGAGACTTTAATGCGCATAGCAACCTATGGGGTGACTCTCGGTATGACGCGCGAGGTCGACTGATCGAACAGTTTCTTCTCTCGTCGAGCGCGTGTCTCCTAAATCGAAAAGAACCAACCTATTATAATCTCGCCAATAACACCTATTCCTCCATAGACCTAAGCATAGTATCTCTATCTCTTGTGCCTCTACTCCAGTGGAAAGTCGTCAGTAATCTGTACGGAAGTGACCACTTCCCCGTAGTTTTGAGCACAAATACAGTAACTGAGTCTCCACCACGTGTTCCCAAGTGGCTTATAAACAGAGCCGACTGGGAACAGTTTTATACCATCGCTCGTCTAGGTTGAAATGACATATGTACTTTGAACATTGATGTTGCTGTCAACTTTTTCACGGCGTTTTTAATTGATGCTGCAACAAAATGCATCCCACAAACAAATGGACACCCTGGAAAACGGCGTGTGCCATGGTGGAACTCTGAATGCCGAAACGCGCGCAAACAGCAAAAGAGAGCTTGGAGGCTGCTTCGGAACTCACCGACAGCCGAAAATCTTGACACCTTCAAGAAAATAAAGTCTCAAGCTAGGAGAACGCGTCGGCAGGCCAGAAGAGAAAGCTGGCAGAAGTTTTTGTCAGGGATCAATTCTTACACACAAGAGGCCAAAGTCTGGAACATGGTCGGTAGGATAGCAGGGAAACAAGTACACACACTTCCACTCGTAAACACTCAAGTTGATACCTTGGAAGATCAGGCAAACTTCCTCGGGGCACATTTTGAACGGGTATCCAGCTCGTCCCCCTATACTGACACTTTCCAAAAATACAGAACAAGATTAGAAAAGCAGAAACTCGAACACAAATCCACTAGATACGAGACATATAACCAAGCTTTCAGTCTAGCGGAGCTCCGAACATCTCTAAACTCCTGCAGTACTTCTGCCCAAGGTTCTGACCGTGTGATGTATGAAATGTTAAAAAACCTACCAAACGAAACCCGAAAAACCTTACTTTGTTTGTACAATGCTATTTGGTCTTCTGGCACTATTCCTACCTCCTGGAAAGAGGCTATTGTTATTCCCATTTCGAAAGAGGGCAAGGACCCTTCTTTACCCTCGAGTTATAGGCCTATAGCACTTACAAGCTGCTCGTGCAAAGTCTTCGAAAAAATAATAAACTGCCGACTTGTACATTTTCTTGAAACAAATAATTTGCTCGACCCATTTCAGTGCGGGTTTCGAGAAAGTAGATCCACCACAGACCACCTTGTTCGTATCGAGGCACAGATCAGAGACGCGTTTGTCCATAAACAATATTTTCTCTCTGTGTTCCTCAATATCGAAAAGGCTTATGATACTACATGGCGTTACGGAATTCTAAGAGACCTGTCCCACCTTGGTGTGCGCGGAAGAATGTTTCATATAATCGAAAGTTACCTGTCAAACCGGACATTCCGTGTCCGTCTGGGCAGTGTGCTCTCCCAAACATTTGTCCAGGAAACAGGCGTGCCACAAGGTGGTGTGCTTAGTTGCACACTTTTTATTATTAAAATGAATTCTTTGCACTTGTCCATTTCCCGCAATATGTTCTATTGTACATATGTCGACAACGTTCAGCTTGGCTTCAAGTCATGCAACTTGGCCATGTGTGAGCGGCAGGTTCAGCTGGGTTTAAATAAGATCTCCAAATGGGCAGATGAAAACAGATTTCGACTTAACCCACAAAAAAGCACGTGTCTCTTGTTCTCTCGAAAAAGAGGCATGCACTCGGAACCCGACATTCAACTGAGTGGGCAACAACTGTCCGTCAAAACCGAGCATAAATTCTTAGGCTTAATCTTGGACAACAAGTTGACCTTCGTACCCCACATAAAGTATTTAAAAACAAAATGTTTAAAAGCCATGAATGTTATAAAAGTGTTGTCACGTACTACGTGGGGTAGTGACAGGAAATGCCTCATGAACCTGTATAGAAGCCTTATTCGCACCCGCTTAGATTATGGGGCCATTGTTTATCAGTCAGCGACTCAAAGTGCTTTGAAGATGCTGGATCCCGTGCACCATTCGGGCATCCGCCTTTCTACGGGTGCTTTTCGCACCAGCCCCGTAGAAAGCCTTTACGTTGAGTCAAATGAGTGGTCGCTTCATCTGCAAAGAACCTACATGTCCTTTGTATATTTGCTTAAGGTGAAAGCAGACAAGAGGCACCCCTCATACTCTACTATTAATGACTTGTCGAGCTCCATTCTTTTTCAAAACAGGCCTTCAATGAGGCAGCCCTTCTCAGTTCGCCTGAAGGGTCTAGCTGAGGACACTAGAGTGTCATTCGAACACAGCTTAATGGCTCCTGTAGCATACCCGCCACCGTGGCAGTGGCAGACTATAGATTGCGATGTGTCTTTTTTAGAAGTTACTAAACATGCGCCTATTGCCCATATTCGAACATACTTCTTGGAACTTCAACACAAATACACACGTCCTGAGTTTTTTACAGATGCCTCTAAGTCTAACTCATCTGTGTCCTACGCTGCTGTTGGCCCTTCCTTTTCGGATGCTGGCCCTCTACATCCAGGCACAAGTATCTTCACAGCGGAAGCTTACGCGATACTTGTGGCAGCTAAACACATCAAACAATCACAAATACAAAAAGCAGTAATTTATACAGACTCCCTCAGTGTGGTAACGGCTCTGCACAGTCTTAAAAAACAAAAAAACCCTGTCCTCGTTTCACATTACTCCGATTTATGCACCCTCTACACACTCAACAGACATGCTGTTGTGTGCTGGGTGCCAGGGCACCGTGAGATTCAAGGCAACGTGATGGCGGATCAGCTTGCTGCATCCGCCCACGAAAGCACCGCCATTACACCGACATCAATCCCGGCCCTTGATCTTAAGCCGTCTCTCAAACGAAAACTCAGGTACTACTGGCAGAGCAAGTGGGATACACACACACAAAACAAACTACACGTTATCAAGCCACACCTTGGCCATTGGCCACCAGTATCAAAATCACGTCTAACAGAGGTAACACTAACAAGACTCAGGATAGGACACATATACACGACACACACATATCTTTTGTCTGGTGGCGATCCACCATTGTGGGATAAATGTGGTGAGGCATTAACAGTTCTTCACGTTTTAATTCAATGGAAACATTTAGACACTCTAAGAAGACAACACTTCCCACTATCCTACCGACAATATATACCTTTACACCCTGCAATGTTCGTCGGTAGGGAACCGCTTTTTAGTCACAAATCATTATTAGCGTTTTTAAAGGAAATTCATAATTTTCATATCATATACCCGGGCATACCGTAGCACGACCTCTCTAGAGAGGTTTTTGCTGCGGTGGCTACACAGGAAAGCACTTGCCTCACGGCCCTTGCACGCAAGGGTACTAACGTGTGAGGTACTTGTGCTAATGTCATACATGTCTACCATCGTTTTTCATTATCACCAGCTTTTGTCACCCATTCACACCACACACACCTTTCACGGCATGGTCATGATTTTATTACTTGTATGTTTTTACCCGCTTTACTGCGAGGAATTTTATGGCCCTTATACCGCCGCTAACCACAACCATTGTCCACATTCCTGTCTCATGAACTGGCGCTCTTTGGCCATCAAATGGGCCTTGCGCCAAAAAACACCATATATCATCATCATCAATCTTATTGACATTGCTCAAAAGCCCCATTTAGTTTTGAGACCACTGCGCAAAGCTACTTTCACGCCGAGAAGATGAACACATGGTTAAACGATCCACCATCCATGAAGTCATTGCAATATGTGACGCTGTAAATATCTGTGTCGTATGCCGGCGCAGAAGCACGAAAAAAGAAATATGAACGCAGATGGACATGCCACAAGTGGAACTACATTACATGCGAACGTGCAGCATGTTATCATGCGGTATAAAAACATTCGCGTCATAGAACGCCCCATTAAAACTTTATTTAATTAGCATGCCCCACTTATAGAACCTTTGGAGCAAGCTAATCCTTCAAAGGGGCCCTGAAGCACTTTTTTTGAGTAACCATGGAATAAGGTCACTCGAAAAGCGTAATAACTCACAAATCGAATGTTGCAAAAATTTCAAGAATCCACCCAGTACGAGCGCAGTTATAAAGATTTATCACACGCTGCAATCACAGTATCTCTTCTCTCGTCCCGACGAAAACACTTCAAGCTGAACAGAGAGGGATGGGAGGGGCCAACGAAAACGTCACTCGCGCCTCGTGACCTTGAGCCTTTTTTTTCGAATACGCGGCTTTTTCAGCGCGATCGCGCTCGCACGCGTGGACAAACCACGGCCTTTCGCGGTGACCTCTGTAACAACCGAGCACGCCATGTTCAAATCAGCCAATGGATGATAGATGCGCTTACTGGGCTTATTTTCTGTGATTTGTCAAGAAAAGAGAAAGCTATTTTTAGCTGACTTTAATAATTGATTGTAAATTCCAAGCCGCACGCGGCGCTGTAAGATTTGGTTCGCGTGTTGTCGGGAGTCTCTGCTACTGATCGGCAGCGTTTTCTGACCATGCTCAAAAAGTGTTGCAGACCCCTTTAATAAACGGTTGCCTCAGTGTTCCGACTTTTATTACCATTTAAAAAATTGGTAGACACCACGTACAGTGGAAACCAACTATGTACGAAGCATGATTGAAAGAGGTTTATATGTCAGTAAAAATCAGAACAGTGTTACAAGGCGGAGGTAAATTATGCCGGACATAACTTCCATGCCATAATTATTATGTTTGCACCTGTCATTTACCATCATTATCTGTTGATTCCACTTAATGGCACATTTGGTATATGTGGAGCTAGCAAAACGGCCGCGAGCGTGCTATGAGCGTAGCATGTAGTCATGTTTTACATAACACGCATATAATGATTATTATGTTCGGACGTGTCATTTACCTTTACCATCCATTGGCGTCATGCAATACCAATTTGGTATATGTGAAGCGAAAGAAACGACCACGAGCACATCATGAGCGTGGCATGTGGTCGTGTTATTACATAACAAGCATCTGATGATTATCATGTTTGCATCAGTCACATACCTTCATCGTCCATTCAAGTCCCTTAATACAAAACTTGGAATATGTGAAGCTAGCGAAACGGCGGGGAGAGCATCATGAAGGGCCCTATATACTTCGACGTAACGTTGACGAGCGCACGCTGGGCGCAACGACGCTACGCTAGCAAAACGCGAACATTCTGTAGTCTGAAGCCAGACGCGACCAGCGTCTGTCGGCGCTGCGCAGCGGCAACCGATGCCAAATGCGACATGCCGCATTTAGCACCAATGACGTTACCCAGAATGCACCGCGTCTGTCAAGCCAACGCCTCCTCTAGAAAGATGCCTGCCGCATGAGAAGAAAAACAGCTGCCACACCCTTTCTCTCCTTCATTCTAAAATGTTCTCGGTCGCTAGCGTCACTTGTGACGGACGGTGCAACAACGCAACAATTTGCATAGCCTCCGAAAAAGTGGTGCACAGTTGCAGGTCTCGAACAACTCTCGACTGACGCGCCCCTATAGGCCGCAGATGAAAAACGCTTAGCTGGTACCGACCGCCGCCGTGATGATAGTGTCGGTCGCGAGCGCCACCGCGCGGAGCTTGTTTAAAACTTAAGGCAGGCCAACTCCGCTGGGAGCGCGAGCCATTCCCCAGGCATTGTTTAGAGGAGGCGTTGGTCAAGCTTTGTGACAAAAGGACGCTGAGCGTGCGCAAACGCGCATGCGTCAAAGCAACGTGGTGCGACGCGTTCCTGGCAGATGGGTGCCTGGCGTGGCAACGCCGGCATGACACGATAAAACGAACACTGGAGCACACGCGCACCGTGTCACATCTTAGTGTATTTGCGCCTTGAGTGTGGCATGTAGTCATGCTCTTACATGACACGCATCTGTTTGCACCAGTCACATACCTTCGTCATTTATTCTCGTGACGTAATACCAAATTTGGCTTATATAAATCTAGCGAAACGGCCCCAAGCGCATCATGAGTGCGGCATGTAGTCATGTTGTTAAATGACACGCATGCCATTATTATCATGTTCGAACATGTCATTTACATATGTCGTCCGTTCACGTCACGTATTACTGATTTTGGTACATGTGAAGCTCGCGAGATAGCCGCGAGCGCATGATGTGCGTAGCATGTATTGATTCAGTTACATGACACGCATCACATGTTATCATGCTTGCACCAGTCACATTCTCTTAATACCAAATTTGGTGTATGTGAAGCTAGCGAAACGGCTGTGAGGGCATCATGAGTGTGGCATGTAGTCACAATGTCACATGACACGCATCTCATGATTATCATGTTTGCACTAGTCACATACCTTCGTCCTCCATTCGTATGATGTAACGCCGTAGTTGGTATATGTGAAGCTAGCGTGACGGCTGCGAGCGTATCATGAGCGTGGCGAGTAGTCACGACTCATGAGTTACATGACATGCGTGTCATGATTTTCACGTTAGGGTGTGTTTATGTCATGTCATACCATACCAGTTTCGCAACGTGCCGTGTAAACGGCATTACCGCAAGAGCAGCAAAACCATAAAATGTAAATCATGACATTATTGACATACATGTCATGACTAGTCAAATATGCTCGTTATACAGTAGTGTTTCGCCACACCAAGTTTGGTATTGATACCATTATCCAAACGGCCAGGAGAGCTAAAAGTCGTAAGCGGCTAGATAGATAGATGGATACGCTCAAAGTTGCCGAAGTTCGCTGAGAAATGCTTCGCATTTAAAATTTGCAGCACTCATTTGGCGCGCAAGCATCCGCAAACAACGTGCCTTCATTGAATTCTGCGGTGCCCCTTCGGGAGCGTAAGCGAAAAATGGCGTGGCGCGCCGCACGTACGACAAACGGGCGAGGAGAACCGAGGAGAAAACACACGCATGCAGGAGAGTTTTGTTACTTTCCCACGATCAAGGGTCTTTAGTCTTAGAGCAAAGCGTTGGAAACACTTGCCTTTTTGAGCACCGGTTGCACTGTCTGCACAGCGTCATAAACGCTACGGTACTTAGAATTATTTATTTGTGGCTTGTCTAGTATAAAGACAAGCATAACAATATATCGGCGTGTTGTTGTGGCCCCTCAGATATGAGCATTATTATCTTTTGAGTTGACAATCGCACAAGTATGAACGCTGTAACCTGAGCAATATTGGTGGGCGCTGCGAATCAGGCTGTTTAGGGTACTTTGTACTGCCGTGTGGCGTATCGTTACTGTGCAAAACAGACGAATGAATGGCTTCGTAGAAAAGCTAGTTTGTCATGGTAGGGACGGCGTTAGCTCTCCCATAGTAGAGTACCTGGTACTCTAAATCGTTACCCACTTCTTCTAACCCCCTCCCCTGTACGGCTTCATGCTGTCCCATAGTACAGTACCTAGTACTCTGAATCGTTAACCACTTTTTCTAAACACACAGACAATATGATCGAAATTTTGGCGTCGTAGGTCCCTAAGAAAGACTTATCATCTTACACATAGAGTAAGTTAGTAAACGTCTAAAGCGGACACTCTCATTAAACCATGCGGCCCAAAGACTGCTCGAACTCCTAGCGGCCGGCATTAGACTGTCACAAGGTTCCTTTTTCGGCGTTGTCATTGTGCCACAGTGGTTTCAGTTTCGGTTTGAGCATTCTTGTGCGAGCCCCGCCGCGGTGTTCTAGTGGCTAAGGAAGTCGGCTGCTGACCCGCAGGTCACGGCATCGAATACCGGCTGCGGCGGCTGCATTTCCGATGGAGGCGGACATGCTGTAAGCCCGTGTGCTCAGATTTCAGGGCACGTTAAAGAAACCCAGGGGGTAGAAAATTTCCGGAGCCTTCCACTACGGCGTCTCTCATAATCATACGGTAATTTTGGGACGTTAAGGCCTACATATCAATCAATCAATCAATCAATCAATCAATCAATCAATCAATCAATCAATCAATCAATCAATCAATAAATCAAACATTCTTGTGCGAATGTCGCGCCTTTCTTTTGTTATTCAGGAGTGCTTTCGTTAGCTGTTTTTTAGGGTCAAATAGACAGCGGATACGGCTACTGGAAATACGTTCATCTGTTGGCAGTTCTTGCGGGAAAAAACGCACGCCCAATTTAGAAATAAATCGTGTTTATTCAGAGAGCAGTACCCAAAATAATTATAAATCAGCTAAATAGGCGTTTATAGGCATTACATTACCTCCCTATTTGAGATTTGAGAAATCAATGCTTAATGTTTATTATTTATACAAACAGAAGTGTATTGTGTTTTTTCGAAAATAACATTGCTTGTAGAAAAAAGCACCATCCATTCGAGCAAGCAGTAAAAAAGGTACAAAATATTCGCAAGCATATGCATTGTCAACACGAATATTTCAAAACATCAGTAAATATTTAAAGTATTCTAAAAACTTCATGATTTATTTATTTTATTCATTTATTTAAGTTCAGGTACTGTTGGCAAATAGGCAATTACAGGAATGGGGCATAAAACTAATTATTGTTTACATGAAATATCAAGGCGCATCTTATACAAAAGATCTAAAAACCACAATGTGTCAATGCATTTAAACAGTGAACAAAATGTGACATATTAACTATCATGCCAAGCATAAAAAAGCAATGTATAGGCGAAAAAAATACAAAATTTTCCATCACAATATTTTGCTCCACCACCCACATTATCCATACATCATTCACTGCAGAACATTAAGCATCACATTACTGAATTTCGCATGTCACACGAAATTTGTGTGACTCGGGTACATTCAATGAAATTATAAAAAAAGGTAGCATTCACGAAGATTTACTTAGAAAATATTCTTTAGTTTTGAATTCACACTTTTTAGTTTCACAATTACGTATTTTATGATTCTAGGAAAATAAGGGAATGCGTATGTGTTCACACGAGATTTCGGGATTTCAAAGTTGCTGCGGTAGCCACTTCGTAGGTTCTGGACAGGTCGCGGAACAAGGTACTGCGCTCCATCAAAGTTAAATGTATTTTGAGAAAGCAAAAACAAGAACTTTAGTTTGGGTATACGATGGTGTTCCAAAAGGGTGGGTAAGTGTAGCTGTAGTAGCATCTCTATTACAGAATTAGTTCGAGAATATCTTGAAAGAATAAATGTTGCCGCTCTTCTTTGTACTCGCTCAACTTGATTGATTGTTATGTGAGGTTTCACGTCCCAAAACCACCATCTGATAGTGAGAGACGCCGTAGTGGAGAGCTGCGGAAATTTCGACCACCTGGGGTTCTTTATTGTGCACCCAAATCTGAGCACATGGGCCTACAGAGTTTTCGCTTTCATCGAAAATGCAGCCATTGCAGCCGGAATTCGATCCCACGATCTGCGGGTCAGCAACTCACTCAACTTTTGTTGATTAGTCTTTTCTGATAAGGGTTCTCTATGATACTTGCATATTCTAATGTAGGTCTTACTATAGCTAAATAGACTGTTACCTTTACTGGGTCTTGATGCAAAAATCAGCGTGAATAATCAGACAAGCTGTAATAAAAGCAACACGAAAACCAAAACTCAAGGACTATTCCTCTTGAAAACAATCTAGCTCTTACTGCCCATGACATCAAGGTTGTAGCAATACTTGATGGTGTAGGCGGCGTCGTCCACACAATGAACTCCAACTTCTTCGCCATAGGTGCGCTGTAGCTCCATGACTCCTTGTTTCCGACGGTTGAGGTGGAATTCAGGGTGGATGTTTCTCGGTAGATCTTACATGCATCTTCGGAGGAAGTTGACGTCATTTCTTCTCATTACGGTGAAGCGTAGTGGAGCTGTCTCCTGATGCCACGGCCATTTTCAGTGGTGGTGAGCCTGCAGTTTTGTGATGATAAATGTGCCTTTATGCTTCATTCGTTCTGCTTTAACACGCAACCATAATGCTTAAGAAGATTACCTTCAGTATTATAGGTGTTGATATTGTCATTTTTCAAAATTTTCTACAACACAAGGACACACGGCTGAACATAGCTAAACAAGTAACACGCAACCACAGAAAGCGATCACCTGTCAGCGGAAGCTTGAGAGAGAGTGCCTTTCATGCGCCCAGCCGATTCACAATGAGAATAGAAGGGAGAGAGAATTACCACTCACTCACGACATGTTCGGTTAATATTCCACTGGGGGAGAAGAGGAGAGGAGCGTATCACTCTACCCATGAGTTCTGCCCATCTTTTCCGCTCCCTCTTCACTTGCGCGCTGAGGAGGAACTAATAGGAGGAGGAGGTCACGGTGTCTCTCTATTGGCTATTAGGAATCACGCTACGAAATTCCACGCACCTGTGGCCAACAACAACATAAACCATGATCTTTGGGAGCTCGTTGGGAACTCGTCTGAGCCGGCGAACCTGGCACCCGGCTTTAAGCGCGAGACAGACGTGTGATTTTCCGTGTGATGCGGTCTGCGGTGTGGCATAGTGCGGCGTGCCGCAAGCGACGTTTTGGGACACATGGGGGCGAAGAAGCTTTCAGCGGCACGCTCCAACACGACGCGGCTCCTCGGCATGCGTGGTCGGACGACTTTGTATCGTCCTAATGAAGCTCAAAACAAACAACATTACACAGCCACGCGTCGTTTCATAAAAAATAATGAAGAAAACGTCCTCGGGAATGACGAGCACGTCGCAACAGTGGAAACAGCTGAGTATTCATGACTCCGACAGGTAGGCCTAGCATGGCGGTTGCCGGTAGGAGCCTGCGCCGTTCACACGCGAGCTCGTCATCGAGTGCTTGTTTTTTGACAACACAACGCTTTGCACTCGTATGTAATGCGTTTGCATACGCCATTACTTTCTCTAGGCCATCGATGTCAAGAGCAAAGGTGAAAGCGAAGCAAGCCAGCGCAGATATGCTGGTAGCCGCGTTTACCTGCCAATTGACCTTTCATCGCTGCTCGCAATCTCCAGTCTCGCTAACGGTTTCAAAACGGGCATTGTCGTGCCGAAATGGCAAACTTCAAACATCAATTTATTCAATCCGGAATAATATCATGTCATCAAAGAAATGTTCTCGGTGTTGGTCACGCCGCCGCAGTCGGAAATGTCAGCAAATCCACACTCGCACCGCTCCATCGACTCGCTTGAACTGGCTTGGATCATGGGTGCTGGGAGCGACTACAGGGAGATGGCGCCACTCGTGGCTTGACGTCACTCGTCTGCTCGCGTTCTGATCGGCTGCTGCAATGCGGCAGTGCGATGCGGCGGCGAATATATGTGGCTGGTTTGATGCTTACCACGCCAGCTATGTGGCGGTGCGATGCGATGATACGTCACGAAACGTCACCACTCTGGCTGTCGCATCGTCGCACCGCACGCTGCACTGCACGGAAAATCGCACGTTCGCCTCGCGCTTTTGACGTGAGATGTTTTTTGTGTCTCAAGTGGTCGTAAGGTGACGTAAACAAAACGGCTAACATGGTGGCTACTTCAAGCCGTGTGTTGCCAGCTTTGCCGCACTTCCGCAAGAGAACCATGTGGCATGCACTGTTGCGCTGCTGCCCGCGTCCGTTTATGATGTGTGCAAGGTGTATTTTCAACTGCATTCGCGCTATTGTACAGCTGCTGCAGCTTCGTTCTTGTTGTAAGTTCCGTGCCTGCCTTCGTGCATTTGTATTGACCACTGAGAGTGTGCTGCTGCCGTCTGCAGTGATTACACTAAAGACATTCATGGGCGTACTTAGAATTCATGTTGGCTCTATGAATCAAGGAAGAGGGGCGCAGTACTCGGGATATTAGGTGCACTGCGTGATAGGATGAGTGTACTGTGCCATTGATTATTCAAGCACGGAGGCCAATTCGTGAGTATTCCAACTTGATCGATTCCATAGGGGCTGATTCAGATAGGCGACTTGAGCAAAATTTTCATTTGGCGAAATTTTACCGACTTTTTGATCACGGAGCATGTTTTTTGTTGTTTTTTCACCCTCACTTTTGCGGGTGCTATGGCGAAAAATATTTCAGGCAGATCGTATTTCACCGCTCCCGTGCTACAAGCGCATTTTCCCCATTCTTAAGGAAGGCGTCGAAAATTGGTGTTATTGCGGAAAGTGGCCTTTGCTTTGAAAGAGGGACGATGAAAAAGTCCGGTTATTGTAGCTATCAAAGTTTTCTAAGTTTACTATGTCCCGTTCTCCCAGCTGTATGTAATGCATGTCTTGGACAAATTTGACTTGGTGCTGCGGCGTTCTAATACCAGCTGTCCTTGTGGGGGTGGGGTCACCGTGGTGTAATGAAAAAATTGTGCCTCACTCGCCATTGTTGCGTGCGTCTATGCACGATTGAGAAAAATGCGAAGGACGTTTTTCAGCTTTTTTGTTTGCGTTGAAAAAAAAAGCGAGGTCATAATGGTGTACCACGGTATGTTAGATCTAGTCTTCTTAGTACAATATCCTAAAACTGCTCGTGTATTCTGTTCTCGACTTTACCAGTCTTGCAATAAATCAGCTCTAACTGCACTTCTATTGTGAAATAATAATTTTTAATGAGTTGCAGTTCCGAATACGGGTTTCATACTAAGCATAAATGAAAGTACCCTTTACCGACTTCGCTAACTATGACGTTATGGTTTGGAGATTGAAAGTTATTTAGATTCCAGAGGGGTGACACAATCCAGCAAGGAAGCGTGCTAGCCAAGGACGACTGAGTTATCTGTAAGTGGAATGCGGATGAAGTTTTTACTTCACACGCACGCCTGGGTAGGTTGTGTTGCAACGGAGCACAAATTGCTTACTAAAGAAGATAAGGAGACGTTGATGAATTGAATGGGAGCTTTTCTCCTTTATGGAAAAAGCACTGGCTAATTTACGATATTATGTTAGGGCTAGTACTGTTGGGGCTAGTCACGGCAAACGCGTTTGAGTTGTTGTAGCTAGATTATTTCTCGTTAGTATATTGGTGGTGGTTATGACCAGTTTTTATCCGAAACAGTAGTTGTCAGTATACTTTATGTGTCACAATGAAACCCGATTCCTTGGTTTTAAAGGTGTGGATTTTCTGGATTGCTTGACGTGTAGCAGTAACGCTGTTATACGCGCTGGAAAGCTTACTCGAGTGCACAGCAAAGCTCTTGAAAAAACGCTTTTCATCACGTATTGATGGCCTAGGAACCAACTGTTGGATATCACTGAAATGTGAAGTATTTTCATTTACTTACCTTTCTTGTTGAATGCGTAGGTGTGTGTACCGCTGTAGCCGGTGAGAGATAACGGCGCCGTAGTGATGCAGTAGGAACAAGAGGTCCAGGTATGGTCAGGCCTAGCAGCGGTGCATACGGACTCGCCGTAGACAAGGCAGCCGCCTTTTTTTAATTTCCAAAGCACAAATGTACCCGCTAATTATTTCAAAATATTACTTTAATAAAGTCAGTTATTTTATAGCCACGTGGTGATCGATCGGTACACGTTCAGTTTTTCATGTGCGCCACCTAACAGATGGCAGGAATCCAGCAGCTTTGGGTCGCGACAGGAAGCCATTGACCACTCGTTATGTTTACTATGTCACTCTACGTTTTTAAAACTGTATGTGTGAACACAAACCCAGGCTTCTAGGTCGTTCGACTGAGGGTTTTTTTTTGTTCTCTGTCCAAGCGCAAATGTTTGAAGACACAGATGTAATCAATTTAGTTTTTGTTTCTTCCTTGCGAGTGTCGCATAGAATACCATTGTAGCAAAGCAAGTTTTTCTTAACGACAGCTACAATGTAAGAATGCTGTTCCTGCGTAACTACGAGACAATGGAGCGCGTCTGTGCGCATAAATCGGTGCTGGGCAGAGACACCCATAAAAGTTTCTAAATGTACAAATATCGAAATATACGTGCAGCAAGCCTAAAAGTACAAGTACTGAGAATTATCTATGGAAGGCATAACGAGATATTACGAAGATAACCTGGCAAAAATCTGAAGAAATTATCCCAGAATACAATTACAGGGATTAACATATACAGAAATACAGAAACTAAAACATTTTTCGGTTACACTGGTGCTAATGTTCCGCATGCACTTGTAAATTGATTAAGTGAATCGTAAAATTGTCAAATAATGTACTGGAGATAATTCAAATGCAAATCAGCCATATCGCTCGACTCACAAACAAACAACACAGATGAGAGGTAAAGTATGCCCTAATTTCACACACATGATTGATCTGTTTTGCTAACAAGGTTTACACTAATTAAACCAAAGTAACAGCAGCTTCTAAAATGTACTGCGAGTTGACAGAGCATCGGTTCAGTTTCAATTCAAGACGGGCGATATAAAAAATTCTGTCTAATATTGTAGGTGAACACAACTTCGTGTCATAACTACTAAAACCGAAGTTGTCCCGAAAAGGAAATTGATCGTGCTTCTCTGGCCTTGAGCGAGATCCAAGATCGTCAGCACTGCCTCCTAGATTCTGTCTTCAGTTGCGTAAAACACTTAACGACATAGGACATTCTGTGCGTGTGAGAGATCTTCGCTGATCTCCAAGTGTCGCGGACTGACGGGCCGCTTTTGACTAGCCAAGCGCATTCAAGCTTTTATTTCGATAATATATACACATCGGCTCAGTTCTGACAGAAGAGTGCTGAGATAACTATGCCACCGCAGTATTCAGATACATTCTTTTTAAAGAAAAAGTATTTCACTACTGCATTATATACATTTTGCAAATGTATCTCGATACAGGAACTCAAAAGTATCTGTGAGATGCTACTGCATCACGATACTGTCGAGCCCTGTACTAGAAATCTTGCGAAGGGTACAAACTACTACCCCAGTCATTCAGTGTAGTCAGACGGCAGCAGTTTTCTTCTGTTATAAGCAATCTTACAATCTGGAGAAAAAAAATTCTTCCGTCGATGTTTTCCTATGGAACTCGGCGTTACTCCAATCACACCACCGAAAACAGCACACACAACCTGCCTCCCCTCCGGAGATGGAAACTCTGCAAGCCGGCGTTGACAAAAAAAGCACATGCCAGGAAAAAAAAACACCTTTCCAAGAAATCACACTGCGCCTATTTCTAGGTGTGTTTCAACGAGAGCAAAGCTGGTGGACCACAATTTTCGGTACTTAAACAATTGTCTGAACACTCTTCCTTGTGTGTTTATGTATCAACTTGTGGCAGTTGACGATAAAACACAACTGTCAGTGTTCACAAAACAAGAGCTTAAGTGTGCGCTACATATGGTTTAAGTAGTTCTGAATATGATTGTAAGCTGAAACAAAGAAGCCAGCAGAAGAATGTGGGGAATAGGTAAATATAACTCCCTTCTGAGAAACCAGGACATAGTCTTGCTTGGTCTCTCGGATAGGCAGTATACTCTTGTTTAGATGATGTGGTTTTCTAGCAAAGATAGTCATAATTAGGTTCACACTATCGCGATGCTAGGCGCTTTAGCAGAGTGTTAACACCGTGCTAAAGAATCAACTTGTCAGCCCTGCAATGTGCGTATTGATCAGTAGATAGGCGTAAAACGTCCATCTTTGCAGCGATACCGCAGATTAGGTTGCTCGCTCACTCAAAGCATGCCGAGCATCTCCACATTTGAGCGTAAGCTCCTACAAGGATGTGCATTGGTCCTCGTTTATCACCGCAGGCTGGGGTTCCGAGATGGTCATCAAGGTGCTTTGTTGAACAGCTTCATTTGTTTTTCCATTCCAGGTGGAAGAGCGACCAGTGATCCAGAGTCCCACGTTGAATAGGGACGAGGTCAGCAATATCCCGGCCATGAGTTGGAAAAGGCCGTCGTAAGAGCCCAGTCCATCGCGGAAAACACCTAAAATATGTAAAAAACAACTGATCCAACGATTGCTAAAATAAGAAAAAAAGCATGGCTGATTCCATCGTCATAGGAATCAGTATAACACGAAAGCAAAAAAGGCCTTCACAGAAGTAGTGCTTATTGTTGAGTGACTATGAGAGTTTGTACAGCGTCTAATGGTGTTTTGCAGCTATTGCACCATTTGACAAGGATTCAGTCACGTGTGGCCTAGTGCCACAACATCATGACGACTAACGTCCATGGCAATGATTTAATCATCGTGGTAGATGAAGTTTTTAACCCATACCTGGACACAGCGTAGCATGACTCACAGCAGACACGGTTTGAACACTTGTGCTTCATACGAATTTTTTCAAAAAGTCGTCAATTAAGGAGAGAAACGGCTTGCTGTGCGCTCTTGAATAATAGCGTAAGGCAGAGGCTGCTGTGCCGCGCGGCACACGAGTGACCTCCACACAGAAACGGATGCTGTGTCGCTCATAAGTGACGTCATGCACTTTTTTTGGTTGGGCGCTTCGTTTGAATGATTCAAATCAGACATGACTTTACCGAGTCGGCATGCGACGACGCGACTTTCAGTGAGCCTCTTCACTGACTTCACACCAGCCGCACTTGCTGTAGTTGCACTGCTGGAAGTCCTGTCTACAATCCCTTTGATATTGGATGTTTGATGGTCTTCACGGGATTGGCTATATTTATTGTGATAAGCTGTTTTGCGAATTAATAGTCTTCATTGCGCAGGGGTACACGCTGAATTCTAATGCAGCTGGCTGCATCGGTTTGCCCGGCCCACTCGTCAAGAATGTTAATTTGCACAGTTTGTCAGAGCTGTGATGACAAAGACGCACTGCACCGCAGCTACGCTGGATATGCAACGCAAAGCTTTTTAAGTTGCTCTGCGTACTAACACCACTTTACGAGATAATGTGCAGGAAGCTTCAAAATACTGGCGTGTCACCGTAATGCTCTAGGCAATCAGCACTTGGCGAACGATGACCACGGGCAACTGCCTACTGCATTAGCCAACCTATCTACGAAACAGTGCCAAACAATTTGTCTGCCTAGCTGAATAACACGCATGACCTGTCACAAAAAGGCAGCATTTGCGTGGGAATGGGCGAGAACGGCCGTACGTGTTCGCAATTAGTTAAAGAACCTACAATGCAGGAGCTTTGGCGTTCAAAGATCACAGGCTTCATAAAAACACTTTGCAGCCACACTGGGGTTTCACGTGCGTCCGGACATTAACACGTGAACTGTGAAAAAAAATATTTATTTGACCGTCGACCTTGGGTTTTGTGACAATCGAAGTGACGTGCTCGGCAACAAGGACAATTTCACCTTCGATTCGACAACACCATATTATGACATTGTAATCTAAAAAAATGTAGTGCGTCTAAAAGCAATAACGCGAGCTTCATACTGGGAAACATTATGGTGCAAACACCCAGATGAAGCTTCAACCTCAAACCTCCAGGATCAAATGTGAGCCATCAAGGAAGACTTTGAGGCAGTGAGGAGACAAGGTCTCCCGT